>NC_081426.1:8255302-8496023 GCF_949786415.1 Peromyscus eremicus | reverse complement strand
CCCCTAAACAAAGACAAACATGCATAGTCCATTTTTTGGGAATGTGGTGTAGTATTCTGGGCTACTTCCTGCTGATTAGGGGAGCTGTTAATCTTACAGGGATCCTGAGAGAATTCAAGATAATGGTCAAGTCCTGGGAAGACTGTCTATAACCTTTGTTGATAGATACCATCTGTCAAGGTTCAGGAGGTCTCGCTTTATCATATCTGATCCATTGTAACCTGGAACAAATCCATAGCCTCTTGCTTCCTGTGGAAACAAAAGCAGAGCCTCCTTTCCAAAGCAACATATCCTCAGACCCAAATTTTGTAATATATGTGTGTGTGTGTGTGTGTGTATATATATATATATATATATATATATATATATATATATATTTAACTCAGCAGCCTTTACAATCAAATGTCTCTCTGCAGTTAAAAATCCCAAAGACAATATGATAATCTGCAGTATCCAGATTCTTTGTGTAATTTCCATCCTTCTGTGGCTTAACTTTTATATTATTCCTATTGTCTCTTTAAAGATTTTATTTTTTAAAACTATTTCTTTATATAACTGTCTATATTCATTTTTCTCTCTCTTCCAAGCCTATGTATATTTTTACACACACTGTAAACCATTTAAAGTTTTATTCCATCTGAATCTGCCTTATTGTGACACTATAATCCTTTTCTGACCCGGAGACATTTTAAACTGCTAAGCTGTGTGGCTAGGACCAACATGGCAGCTTGGCTGCTGACTCTGCCCCTTTCAGCTTCCCAACATGGCAGAGGTACTCAAAAGAGTCACGCTTACCCCACCAACTCTGCAGTCCATGCTGCCACCAGGTAGTGTGCAGCTGGCCCACAGACCCTTTTTGTCTGTATGAGTAAAAGCTGAATCTGCCATGCAGCATGCTGCACAGCTTGAAGACACCTCTGTGTGCTGAGGTGGGAATCTGTCATGCTGTGCTCAAGCCCGAACGCTGCGGTGTCTCTGTTCCATGGTCTCCATGAGAGACACAAGAAGGAAGCAGTTTTTTGCTTCATTATTGCGTGTTTAGAAGCCCTTTTTGAACTCTTTTAGGCCTTATGGAAATTCGAGAGCCCCAAGTTGGTCCACCAAATGTAGTGAAAGATTTCCTGTGTCCCACTCGGCCCGTGGTCTGGACAAATCTCTCTCACCCACAGTCCCACAGCCACTTATAAAATAATCACCCAGAGGCTTATATTAATTACAAACTGTGTGGTCTATGGCAGCCTCTTGCTAGTTAGTGCTTTCATCTTAAATTAATCTATGTATCACCACGTGCTCCGTGGCTACCTGCCTCCCATTCCATGTTGCCCCTTGGACGGTGGTTTGACGTCTCCCCCCACCCTCCTTTCTCTCACTATCTCACTTGGATTTTCCCACCTGGCTCCGTCCTGCCCTGCCATAGACCAATGCAGCTTTATTTATCAACCGGTCAGAGCAACACATGTTCACAGTGTGCAGAAAGACATCTCACAACATAACACTTCAGAACAATGAGCTTTTGCAGATAATTTTTTCCTAAATAGTTAGCTTTTGGGGGAGCTATTGCAAATATTTTATATTTTAGTTTTCAATTCACTATTAGTACATAAAGTATTTGTTTATGTGGTATATACATGTTCATGTGTCTATAAGGTGCATGTGCCTGTATGTGGAGGTCAGAGGTCTTCCTCTATCATTCCATATATCTATATATCTATATCTATCTCTCTATAGATATATCTATAGATATATCTATAGAGAGATAGATAGATAGATAGATAGATAGATAGATAGATAGATAGATATTTGGAGGTAGGGTCTTGTTATGTAGGCTTAGCTGGCCTGGAACTCTCTATGTAGACCAGGTTGGTCTTGAGCTCACAAAGATCTGCTTGCTTCTGTCTCCAGTGTGCTGGGATTAAAAGTATGTCCCACCATACTGGGCTTCACCTTTTATTAACAAGAATTCTTTGGCTTTATTTTGTGTATTGTGCACCACATGTGTGTCTGGTTCCTGTAGAGGTCAGAGGAGAGCATCAGATCCCCAGTAACTAGAATCAGATAGTTGTGAGCTGCCATGTTGGAATTGAACCCAGGTTCTCTGTAAGAGCATCAATATTCTTAACTGTTGAACCAATACTCATCTACCTTGTTTTTTTGAGACAGGGTCTATCAGTGAATCTGGGGCTCACTGATTCAGTAAGACTACCTGGCTGCTGAGCTCTATGGGTCCTGCTGTCTCCATCTCTCCAGCTCTGGGATGCATGCCACCATGTTTGGCATTTTACGTGCGTGCTGGCAATCAAACTTAGGTGTTCACGCCTGCATGGCAGTGACTTTATCAATAGAGTCACCTCCCCAGAACAGCTGATATCTTGTGTTGGGAGTTATGTTCTTTAACTCTCCAGCTCTAGATTTGTTCTAACAGATTCTGTAGATGTAACCAACCATCTTATTAAATAAGAAACACAGAGCCGATTCAGAGAAGAAAGCCAAGAGGTCAGAACTAAGAGCCTTACCCTTCCTGCTTCAGCCAAGAGAGCTCTCTGAAAAGGGGAGCTACTTCCTGTGTGTTTGTCTTTATATAGTCTAGCTGTTCTGCCTTCTCATTGGTTGTAAACCCAACACATGACTGCCTCGTCACTGCCTGTATGTACAGCCCTCCAGGTCCTTTATGGTATTGAGATTAAAGGCGTGTGTCTCCAGTGTTGGCTGTATCCTTGAACACACAGAGATCTACCTAGCTCTGTCTACCAAGTGCTGGGATTAAAGGGGTGCGCCACCACCGCCATGCTCTTGCTATGGCTCTAATAGCTCTGACCCCCGGGCAACTTTATTTATTAACATACAATTAAAATCACATTTCAGTACAAATAAAATACCACCATAAGATTCCTTGGATTTTCTGTATGGGCAGAAAGTATCATTTCCACATATGCGAGAGTTTTTATGCTTGGGTTTTGTTCTCTTCCTTTCCAATCTATATTACTCCCTCCCTCCCCACTTTTCCTGCCTCCACTGGCGAAGACTTCCTGTACTGTATTGAACAGGTAGAGTGAGAGTACACAGTCTGCCTTTAGTCACAGTCTTAAGGGAGGTACAGTCTTGGGGGAGCATTCAGCCTTTGATCATTCATGACTTTAGCTATAGGTTTTTACTAGGTCCTTTATCTTGTTGATGAAACACCCTTTAACTCCTAGTTTGCTGAAATTTATTTTTCATGGACATTTGATTTTTAGAAATGTTCTACATCAGCCAATTGTGTTGGTTTGAAAGAAAATGGGAGTGACACTATTAGGAGGTGTAGCTGGCTTTGTGGAGGAAGCGTGTCACTGTGGGGGTGGGCTTTGAGGTCTCTTTTGTTAAGCTTTGTTCAGTGTGATACTCAGACTACTTCCTGTTGCCTGCCAGATGTTGGAATCTCAGCTACTTCTCCAGCACCATGTTGGCCTGCATGTCACCATGTCCCACCACGGTGATAATGGACTAAACCTCTGAACTGTAAGTGAGCCACCCCAATTAAATGTTTCCCTTTATAAGACTTGTGATCATGATGTCTCTTTACAGCAATAGAAACCCTAAGACAGCCAACATACTCATGTGGTCTTCATTCTTTAGGCTGTTAAAATAACAGATTATATTGACTTTCAAATATTAGGCCAGTCTTATAATTTCTGAAGTAAACATTGCTTGGCCATGATGTATCATATGTGTGCACATGTGTGTATATGTTATATATACACACATATATACACATATGCACACCTAAATGAATATTCAACTTCTTAATAGTGTGTTGGAGGTTTTGCTTGTCTTATAAAGGACAACAGCCTGTAGTGTTCTTGTAATGCCTTTGCTTTGGGTATCATGGTAACAATGACCTCCTAAAATGAGATGACACCTGAACCTTCTTCATCCTTATTCAGCCCTCTTTACTTTAGTTTGGAATTTGCAGGGAACTGGCCCCTTCTGTCTAAGTTGTTGACTTCATTCAGTTCTGGTCATATTATATTATCTCATAAAATTATAAATTTACATAATTTATAGGTTATGTTCTTGTATTCTTCTACTGTCTGGAGTATGTGACAGAGGACAGAAATGTCCTGCTTTCCAGTCTGGATGCTGATAACTTGTGTTATCAATCTTTTGTTTTGTCAGTCTTGCTAAAAGTTTACCAGTTTTATTGTTACAAAGAGATATTTTCTCCATTTTTCTATTTTACTCACTTTTGTATTCTTTATTCCCCTCCACCCCGTCTGCTTTCTTTGAGAGTATGTTGCTGATGCATCCTAGATCTCACGTAACCCGGGCTGGCCATGAGCCTGCAGAACCAGGCTGGCCTCCACCTCCCAAGTGCTGGAGTTACATATGTGTTCTGCCCCGCCTGCAGGGCTACAACGGGTTCTCGACCACCCTAAGGACGGAATGATAGAGACAGGAGATACAAGGAAATACACCAAGTCTAGATTCTGATCAAGGTGCAACTTTATTTTTCTCCAAGAGGGTTTATATAGTTTCTGCAGGGTGGGGGGAGCAAGAAGCTGTCATCTGCATAAGGTGGGGCAAGCTAACAGGATGTTTGCATAGGATGTTTACAGGGTGAAAGGGTCAAGGGCTCTGCCTCAATGTCCTGTTGCTAGGCAACCTGACTGTAAGATGCTCTAGTTGCCTGTCTTATGGGGGGTCTGTATTTTTCCACTAACTAGAGATTCTATCCTAGTCCCTGACAGTGTTCCACCACATGCAACCCTTTAGGTTCCTTAAAGTGAAAGCTGAAGCTCTGTTGTTAAATGTATAAACAATCATCATTTAAAATTTTAAATTACATTTATTTATTGTTTGTTTGTTCGTGTATGGGTGTGAGTGTGTGCCACAGCACACAAATGGAGATCGGAGAACTTTCAGGAATTGGTTCCCTTTCCACTCTGCAGGTCCTGGGGATTGAACTCAGGATGTCAGGCTTGGCAGCAGGGGCCTTCAGCCCCTTGAGCCATCTTGCCTACACAAAAACAGAATTCTTTTTTTTCTTTGTTTTGGTTTTTTGAGAAAGGGTCTCTCTATTATGTAGCTCTGGCTTCCCTGGAAGTTGCTATGTAGACCAGGCTGGCCTCAAATTCACAGAGATTTTGCCTGTCCCTACCTCCCGAGTGCTGGGATTAATGGCATGAGACACAATCCTCAGCTAACAATCATAATTCTTAACGCACAAATTCCTTTGTCCTTCTGAACTTGCCCTCACACACACACACACACACACACACACACACACACACACACACAACGTGAGCCTTGCCACGAGCTACACGTGCAGGCCTGGACTCTCCCCCGTCACTTTCTCTGAAGTCTACTTTGTTTGACATTCTTTTCATATGAGTTTGCATATTACATCTTTTCCTATTTAATTTCTATGTCATATTTGAAGTATGTTTTTTATTAGACAGCACATATGGTCATGGGTTATTTAGTTGGTACACTGAAGTCAATTATATGTTACTGGGGTCAGTTACATGGTAATTTAATATTATTGCTATATATTTGGGCTAAGGCCAACAATTTTACCATTTGTTTTTGGTTTGAGTCCACTCATTTCTGTTTCTCTTATCTTGCCTTTATCTGAGCTCCTTAGTGTTCACTGTATCTCTTGAGATTTTACTATACCTCTGTCCAGTTCTAGTGGTTCCTGGAGGATCCACCAGGGTAACTTTTCACTATCTACTGAGAAGCATGTATTACCACTGTAAGTTGAGCGTGAAGACCTCATTCCCTATATATCCTTCTGAGCATATAACGTCTCTAAGCATCAAAGCCCCATCAGACACTGTTGAGTTTTGCTTTTGAGAGGACTGTCTGAATTACCGTACATTCACCATTGCTGTGGCTTCCCCCCACCCCCACCTTAGTTTATCCCCCTCACAGCTGTGTTTCTTCTTTGTTTAAAACTTTCTTCAGGCCGGGCGGTGGTGGCGCACGCCTTTAATCCCAGCACTCGGGAGGCAGAGCCAGGCGGATCTCTGTGAGTTCGAGGCCAGCCTGGGCTACCAAGTGAGTTCCAGGAAAGGCGCAAAGGTACACAGAGAAACCCTGTCTCGAAAAACCAAAAAAAAAACAAAAACAAAAACAAAAACACTTTCTTCAGCGATTTACAGAGCATGTCTTAGGCAACAGTCTCCTTCCATTCTCAACGGATGTTCACTTCACCTCAATCCTACAGGATTTTTGTGCTGCATGTAGAAATCTGGAGTGAGCTGGAGTTTTTATTTCTTTCAGCACTTTAAAAGATATTTTGCTACCTTCAAGGTTTCTTAAGAAAAAAAAAAAAAACCACCACTGGGCCTGGGGAGATGGCTTAGTAGGTCACCTCTCCCACCCCCTTATATCTTATTGGCTCAAACTTGGCCTACTGGCCTTGGGCCAGGGAAGCCCCAGGCAGTGATCTGTTTAGAATGGTATCTCATGTGACAAGAGGAATGGAATGTCCCATCAGGTGAGCAGATTAAAAATGATCTCTGATACATACAATGCAGTCTCTAGAACTCTAACTAGATGGCTGCTACATAGCTGGAAGACACACACACACACACACACACACACACACACACACACACACACACACACTATGTCCACAAGATTCAACTAACACAGCAGCAAAAATATTCAGACTTAAAAGGCTGAAGTTCCCAGATGAAATGAGGTAACTCTGTACCCGAAAATAAGAAACAAAATTCTAGGGCTGGCCATGCAGCTCAGTGGCAGAGCACTTATGCATTCAACCCCAGGACCACCACTTTTCCTCACAAATAAATGAAATACAGAAAAACTCTATTAAGAGTAAGCTCTTCTAACTAAAGTGTGTTCATAGACATTTCTGCTGAGATAATAGAGGTTTATTGATGCTCATAATCTAATCAATGCCTAATGCCTACACTTCCCTTTAATATCCTAATATAACCTTTGAGATATTAGAATAGGCTGGCACAAAGCCATACTCTGTGTTCACAGTACTATTTACTATTATTTCTTTTTATGTGCTCACTCTGCTGAAGGTGGGCAGTAAATAATTTAGTCAAAGTAATTTAAAATATTGCCCTCTGAGACTATGGTCTTTATGCATTGCACTGACTCATTGTTGTCTTTGTGTCTCCTACATAGGGCTATATATCCCATTATTATGGTTGGTTTTAAAGTCAACTTGCCACACATTACACATTACTCCCTTGAGTAGGGAGCCTCACCTGAAGAACTATCCTAATCAATAAAGTAAGGCCCACCCGCCCAGACTGTGGGTGGCACCCTCAGGTAGCAGCCTGGATAAACAAAGGGAGACCCAGCATTTCCAAGCTTTCATCGTGGAATAGGAACCAGTGGCTATTCCAGAACCATCATGCTCCTGGTACCAGACTGAGATTACTGAGGCTGACCCCCGGCCATCGGGCACCCTCCCCAGTGAGAGACAGTGGGCACTACTCTGACTGTTGAAGCACCCAGCCTCAATCATGCTACATTGGGACACCTGGCTGCCACGGCAGAGAAACTCATAGTAAAGCCACTCAGAACTGGAAGGAAGATGTTGTTTAACTTCGCTAGATTTCAGCACGATGATTGTTTAGGCACGTTCTCTAGAGGAACAGAACCGAGGGGTAGATATCAGAGTTGCTCAGGTGAGCTTTAAAATAGGAGCCACGGCAGATCGTACCTGAGACACTGAGAACTCAGGATTTGGTCCATGAGGCTGAGTGCTTCAACACTCAGAGATCCTCCTGCTCTGCCTCCTGAGCACAGGGTACAGGAACGGGCCACCGTGCTTGGTGAAACAATCGCACTCTTCCTGATTCTGGAAACTTGAACAGAAAACTGTGAAGAAAACTTAGTTGCTACTGACAGAACTGAGGGAAAAGGCCCAGAGAAGTCACGACCAGAACAGCCAAGTGTGCTAACGGTGGAACGACGTGACCGGAGGATTACCCAAATGATCTGGCTTTAGAGACGGCTCCTGTGACTTTTTTCTCCAGGAGACAAGGCAGTGCTTTAATTCCTGGGATCTAGGTGGTGGCCTTCCTCTCTTGCTGACTCATGCTACCTATAATAAAGCATCACTGCCGGGGACAATCTGGACAATCCTCTACTGCTGGCACTTCTGGTCGCCACCCATCTGGGGGCAGGGATCTGTTTGCCTCCCTCACTGATGCTGAGTACCAGACCACAAGTACTGTTTTTCCTACCAGACACACCTATGATAAAGAGCATACATTAGGCACAGTAAGATTAGCAATAATAAAATAAAGCAAGTTCAACTCCATGCAACCCCACAAAAGTTATGCAATTATGATCTCTCTGTCCAAGTGCTAACCAGGCCTGGCCCTGCTTAGCTTCTGGGATCAGACAAGATCAGGTACATTCAGGGTGGTATGGCCACGGACTGGTCTCTCAAAAAATAATGTACTGTACTGTACTCACCCGTCTTGTGATATGAGGTGATACAGCACCGATATGATGAGATCAAATGAGGGGGATGACTTAGCACTTGTCACGAACTGTGGCAATCACTTGGTAGTTCAAGGTGACTACAAGTTCAACTCAAAGTGAATTCAAGTTCAATTTTGTAGCACAAAACTCTAATTCCTTCTTTACAATTTGTTTGTTTTTCTGAGACAGGGCCTAACACAGTCCAGGCTGAAACTTACTGGGCAGGGAAGATGACCTTGAACTCCTGATACTCCTGCCTCCACTTACCAAGTACTGTGCTGTCCTGCATGAACCATCCATCATGCCTAGCCTTTAGAATTTCAGATAAAAGATTTGTACTTTAGTAACTTGGGCACACAGTGTTTTTCTTTCCTTACAAAGTCAAGAGTTTTTTGTCTTATCACTTCAAGGAAGCACGCCACGGCTTCTCTTCGCCATATTCAAATTGTCAGAATCACTGCTGATGAACACTGGGGCCATGCTAAGCAGAAGATCTTAAATACAGGCATTTATGGTGCCCTAACAGCTGATGATAACCCAGCAGACAGTGAGGTGGAGGCAAACCTGAAGAAGCCCTCCCTTCACTTTTTAGTCACTTGCTCTAGATTGACTTTAAGGTCCGGAATGAAGGCACATGGCACCTGCCAGCACTCAGGAGGCAGAGACAAGTGAATTGCAAGTTGTAGGATAGCCTCGGCTATCCTTGTCTCAAGAAGATCACTAATTTTAAGATGGCAAACATTGTAGCTTCCATAATTGGAGACTGGGAGGTAGGCAATGGCTAGTTGAGTAACACGGCTCACTACGGGAAAACAGCATCTGGATCGTGGGATCGTCATCGCAGGATGACGGGATGAGTCACAACCTGTGAAGGATGGGGCAGAAGGCAGGAGACTCTGCCATGCTATGCAGAATGGTGCATAATTTACAACTTACAAATCATTTATTTCTGGAACTTTCAATTTAACATTCCAGACTGAGTTGAGCGTGGGAAATGAAACCACATATAGTGAAATGTAGATGAAAGGGTCCGACTATATGCAGCAGAGTGAACATTTAGTCTTCCCAGAAAAGGGAAGAGAGACTCTGAAAGAATTTAGTAATCTCGAGGCTGTCATTTCTGAGCCCTGGGACAAGGAGGCTTCGTCTAGTTTTCAGAAGGCAGGGCCTGCAGAGGGCTGTGAGGCCTGCAGGGGCTGTGAGGCCTGCAGAGGGCCGTGAGGCCTACAGAGGCTGTGAGGCCTGCAGAGGGCCGTGAGGCCGGCAGAGGGCCGTGAGGCGGGCAGAGGCTGTGAGGCCGGCAGAGGGCCGTGAGGCCGGCAGAGGGCCCAGAGGGCCGTGAGGCCTGCAGAGGGCCGTGAGGCCGGCAGAGGGCCATGAGGCCTACAGAGGCTGTGAGGCCTGCAGAGGGCCGTGAGGCCGGCAGAGGGCCGTGAGGCCTGCAGGGGCCTGCATGAGCTGGCTATCTGGTTTACTGCTTAAGTTCACTACTCATAGTGCAAAATGGATGATGCAGGGACCAGGTCATGTTAAAGTACTCAAAAATGTCACCTTGAGGTGTGGAATCTGAGGCCTCTGTGTAGAGGAAATTCTTCTCTGGCTGCGTTTGGGGTGGTTATTGAGTGTTCCTAAGAGTAATAACTAGGAAAAGGGTTGGTTTCACCAGTCAGTAAAATGACTTCCATTTGATCAGCTTTTGTTTCCATTTTAAAACCTGGGCCTTCTAATTTAAATCCCCACCAAATGTACCTTCTTTCTCACAGAACTGGGGGTGTCTTGAAACCAGAAACCTAAGTACAGACTTTCAATCAACCCCCTGGTCTTCCCTTTATACCCTTCCCTGATGTGGTACCTCCAATTTATGAGCCTTTCTGGAGTTGTAAAGTATAAACTGTTACCCTCACCCGACTCTGAAGTACTGGGAAATTAACACACGGCCCTGTACATAATAGTTAAGCGCTCTGCTAATGGCCCTTTAAAATTTTATTTTTACACAGGATCTAAGTTGCCCAACTGGTCTTGAATTTGTCATTCTTTTGCTCAGCCTCCAAAGTAGTTTGGGAACACAGGCCTATACCACCATACCCAGCCTAAATTCTTTACTTCTGACAGCCCCTTGTATTGGGGGGTATTTGTACACTGTGTGAAAATGTATTGCTGTGATTGGTATAATAAAAAGCTGACCGGCCAGTTACTAGGCAGGAGGTATAAGCAGGGCTTCTGGGAAGAGAGAGAACTCTGGGAAGAAGGTGGAGTCACCAGCCAGCCAGAGGATGCAGTATGGGAAGTGCAGAGAGATGAGGTAACAAGCCACACAACAGAGCGTAGATTAAAATAAGTGGGTTAATTTAAGTTATAAGAGCTAGTGGGACAAGCCTAAGCTAAGGCTGAGCTTTCATAATTAATAAGTCTCTATGTCATTATTTGTGAGCTGGTGGCCCAAAAAAAACTCTGTCTACACCTTTGCACTCTGCTTAGATCCCCTTTCTTTTTTCCAGTAAGACTATTTTAATGTCTGTCATCTACTGCTGTCTCTTCCCCACTCTTGGGGCTTGAGAGCTTTGTACTTTCTCAGTTTAGACAGCTTTCACAGGAAACAAACCCATGTTTAAGTGTCTCAAGCCGATTCATTTTTTAAATTGAGAATTTTGGCTGGTGAGATGGCTCAGCAGGTCAGGTGTCTGCCACCAAGCTTGACAAGTGACCCAAATCCAATATCCAGAATGTGCATGGTGGAAGGACAGAATCAAATCCTAAAAGCTGTCCTCTGATGAACACACACATGTGCCTAGAAACAAGTGTCAAAGGACTATTTTAAATCAATGACATAACTACAGAGTATTTAACATGAACAATGTTCATAATATATTCCTTTCTTTTCAGTATCTTTGGTTTTCCTGGTTGAAAAGGGAAAAATATATTTTAGGGCTTATTTTTTTTCCCCAAAAAGTAAAGCATGTTCATTTGATGATAATCCAAATGTGAGGCCTTCATAATCAAGTGAGGCCTTCATAAACCTTAACCTCCAAACAGGCTGGCTTCTGCTCCTCTATCAAATATGGCATTTACTGATTCCATATCAATAAAAATATGATAAAAAAACCCAGGATAACACTAAGATATTAATAGATGTTAACTCTGGACAGAGGGATTCTTGATTTCTCCTTACAAGTACTTTCTTATATTTCTATTTTTCCCCACTACTTTTTACTTATTGTGTATGAGGGTGTGGACAGCAGGGGACCACCCGGAACCTGGGCATTGAACTCAGGTGGTCAGGCCCAGCAGCAAGGCCTCTTCCCACTGGGCAATTTCACTCATCCCTTTCAAACATTTCTCACTAAGCATACTATTACTGTTTTTTTTTTAACAATTTTAGAAAAGTAGCCCTCACAATCTAAAACAATTGTGTCTGAGCCAGAGAGTGACTGCCCTGGGACTAGTGTTACAGTGGTTTTGAGCTGCCCTATGTGGGTGCCAGGAACCAAACTGGTTCTAAGAGCAAGAAGCACTCCTAACCACTGAGCCATCTCTCCACTCCGAAAAACCTCATAATCTGAAATTAAAAGGTTTGGGCTTAAAATACACACTAGCTGGTCGAACTTGTTTTTTGCATTTTCTCATTAAAAAAATTCAAGAATGATGGAGTTAAAGGTTCTGATGTCTACAAATAAGAGATCTTAAAATTCTCATTATTGCTAAATGGGTAAATATAATTTAAATATAACGTTTTCATCAGTTATATAACTTATGTTAAACCAGACGAGGACATAAGCTTTAAGCATTTCATAAATGAGCATCCTCTAGATATGTTTTTTTTCCCCTTTGCTTATTATTTAACTAGTTGGTCTGGAAATGTCTGACCTGAAGTCTTATGTGGCTTCCGTGCATCCCAAGTTTTATTCTCCCCAAACTTTGTGATTCTTATCTGCTGTCTGAAATTATAAACAATATAGTTTTATGTCAAACTTACTAATTAATCCCTATGAAGTTTTTTAGTCAAAGAAAACAATGCATTTTTGTTGCTTTACTTTAATTTTTTTTTTTCCCTGTTGGGGACTGGACACCGAGCCTTTAACCTGGATACAGACAGCTGTCACTGAGCTAACACAGACTGTTAAGACGCCGCATTCTGCATTCGCAAACCAAGCCTCCATATCTCACTTCAGCCGGGCGTGGCCGCACAAAGCTGCAATTGTGCGCTCAGGAAACCGGGGTTGACAGCAGGCCAAGTTCCAGGCCAACCTGGGGTACATGGCTAGCCCCGTCTCAAAAATAAACCTATCCGCACTGCCACTCAAACGTCGGACTAACGCCTCAAAGCCAAAACGCGTCCGTTTTGAACAGTCATCATTCCAGCACTGGTTATGGCCGGGCCCTGTGGTTTTCCAGCAGTGACTGCTGCGGAGAGGGGGTCGTCCGGCAGTCTGGGGGTCTGGCTGGGGGCGCTCTCACCGGTGCTCCTGGCCTCCCTCGACCTGGGCGCCCCAGCGCGGGGACCACGGACGCGCAGTGAATTCACGTCAGTCACTCACTCCCCAACCCGCCCCGACCCGCGCCGAGCGCGCCTGGCCCGGCCGCCTCTGCGCACGCGCACAGCCTGCTAAGGCGGCCGCTCTAGGCACGCAGTGCCGCCCCGCCTCGTTGGCAGAGGCCGCCCGGTACGCTGGAGCGGGAAGGCTGTTCCCGGTGTGTCCCCGCGCTCTTCTCACACATCTCCGCGCAAACGCGGCGCAGGATGCGCGCATTCGAACGGGAAGCGGGACCGCTCTTCCCCAGGAGGCTAACCCCCTCCCTCGGCGGTCACGGCCTCCGCCCATGGCCCACAATCCCCCGGCGCGGGGGCGTGTTTCCGGTGGCGGGGCTCGGAGCCCTTCACCTTTCCTGCGCCGGGAACAGTCCCGGCTACGCTCCTCCCTCTGCAGATTAGTTCTTCCCATCGCCTCCTCCTAAGAATAATGCACTCAAAAAATTCCGGTTTGTCATGCTAGCAGCCTTCCAAAAGCACACAATTATATCCAAAATATGTAACCAATAAAAAAAAAAGGTCGGGAGTGGTTGAGGCAGGAGGATTGCAGTGAAGTCGAATCCAGCCTGGGCTACGTAGCGAGACTGTCAAAAACCATGGAGGGGGAAAACAATGAAATGGAGTAATCTCTACATTAGGGAGGTGAGGTAGGATCAGTGTTAGCTTGAGGCGGGCCTGGGCTACCTAGGGTGGTCCGTCCACTTGGGTGGGGCAAGAAACTCAACCCAGGGCATGAGAGTATTGCCTCCCTGCTATCTATGTAAATGCAGAGCTTTCAGATATGCGCAAAGAGGTTTTTGGTGCATATTTCTCTAGGTCTTATAAACATTTAAAATGGTTGTCTCTTTTAACTGAAGAATCCCTAGTTAGTGGACATTTAAGATATTTACAGTTTTTCATTTCTAGAAGCTGTGATAGGTTGCTAGGTCAAAGGGAGCACACATTTGTGAGATTCTGAATGTTAACAGTCCCCCTGGAAGTGTTTTTATTAAAGTACATTTTCCAAGAAGAATATGAGAATGCTGTGTGCGTACCTCATTCCATTACTAATCAGTCTTTTAAAAGGCTCTTGTGTAAATTCGTATTTTGTTACCTACGTATAAACTGAAGGTTTTCCATATGTTTACTGGTTCTTTGTGAATTGCTGGCTTATAATTTCTGTTTTTAAATTTGAAGTATTCACATTTTAAAAATCTACAGTGCTTCTGTATATTGGCAGTATTAACTTTTATTTAAATGTTGCAAAAATTGCTTGGTTATGAAATTAATCTTCTAAGATAGCCAGTAAGGTTTGGTTTGTGAAGGACGGCGTTAACTTTTGTATATTTCTGTCAGCCTTCTATTTCCACCTTAACTTTCTGCTGAACTTGTTGCATTTCCTTGTACAGTTGCAGGGTTTTTAATATACATGTGCACACACACTATTTACTCCATCTGAAATGTGCTTAAAAGGAGCAAGATTAACCAGGTGGTGGTGGCACACGCCTTTAATCCCAGCACTTGGGATGGAGAGGCAGTCAGATCTCTGAGTTTGAGGCCAGCCTGGGCTACAGAGCGAATTCTAAGACAGACAGACAAGGCTACACAGAGAAACCCATCTCGAAAAACCAAAATTAAAGAAAAAGAGAAGAAAAACAAGCTGTCTCACTGGCCCTGTTTAATGTCGCTCCATTTTTAAGGTTTTAGTGGTGTGCATCCCTGGGTAACAGGTGTAGTGGCCGCACTTCCCAGCACTTGGGAAGCAGAGGTAGGTGGATCTTTTTGAGTTCGAGGCCAGCCTGGTCTAGGAAGTTCCAGGACAGCCAGGGCTATGAGTGGGACCCAAGAGTTACAATTTTGATTGGCATTTGTATTAGTTACTTTTCTCGTTGCTGTGATCCTGAGGGGAGGCAATTTACGGGAAGAAAGGCTTATTTCAGGTTGTATTGTTTGGATTATTTCGAAACTATCATTATTATTTTTATTATTGTTTGTATTTATTTATTATTTGTATAATTTATTTAATTTTATATTTATTTTATTATATATAATATTGTAGTGGGTAGCCATTCCAGCTTTGATCTAGAAGTTCCAACCCCATTGAGGCTTCGGTAACTGTCACACCTACAAGGCGGGGGCCAAGAGAGGACCCTGAAGACCCGAGATCGGGATGTGCCACCTCTCTTGGTTCCTGGACCCTGGATGCTGGAGGTAGACAGAGCAGAGTTCTCCAGAGAACACCACTGGACTGTGCTATGTCTTTCCCAGACCCTGCAACCTACCTATCCCTTCATTTGTAAGTTACACCACTAAATAAACCTCCCTTTTAACTATGTGGAGTGGCCTTAATAATTTCACCAATATAATATAAACGTTAATTTAATTTTTATAATTATATAAATAATAACAATTATTTAATTGTTATTAAAATTATTATTTTGAAGGGATATAGTCCATAAAGGTAGGGAAGGCATGTAGTAGGAATAGAAGGCAGCTGCTCACATGACATATGCAACCAGGAAGCCGAGATGTGAATGCTGGTCTCAGCTTCCTTTCTTCTTTTTGTTCAGTCTGGGCCCTCAGCCACCATATTTCAGGTGGGTCCTCCTCCTTCAGCAACTCAATCTAGAAAATCCCTCACTGCTGACATGCCCAGAGCTTGTCTCTTTCAAGTTGACAATATTAGCTATCACAAGTTGATCCCTTATCAACTTGACAGCCATATAACTTTTAAAAAACTTTTATTTGTGTGCGTTGGTGTTTTGCCTACATGTATATCTGTGTGAGGCTGTTGGGGTTACAGACAGTTGTGAGCTGTGTGTGGGTTCTGGGAATTGAACCTGGTTCCTCCAGAAGAAGAGCCAGTGCTCTTAACCGCTGAGTCGTCTCTCCAGCCCCCAAATGTATAACTTTTATGTCATGACTTTTCAACCCCTGCGGCCACTGGCTCTTTGCCGTCTCATAGTGCTAAAGGCATTCAGTCCAGCTTTGCCTTCCACAAGGTGGAATCCTCCATGACTGCCCCCAAGACACCTTTCCTGCTGTCCCAGTGAAGAGCTCCAGGTTTCTCTTTAATTGCACTAATCTCTTTAACAATTATGAGGCTTTCAGACATAGCGTGTGTGTAATTTTAAACTTGCTCACACTTGCTCCGGATTTTGCTCTATATGAAGATCCAGACAAGCAGCAAACAGTGCCCGTGACACAGCATGAATACAAGCTTGTTTTGAGATTTCTTCCACCAAAACATTCGCCAGTTGCTTTTGGATTTGTGTCAATCAACTTCTCAGGATGTGGGCAGAATGTAGTCCTTATCCCCAGAAACCTCGTGAGCTGTTCTCCACTGTCACATTTCTCTTGGCAGTCTGGTCTTCCAGAGTCCATGAAAATGCCCCAATATGTTCTGCTTACAGGATTCTAGAGATCTTCTAGGCCAAAGTTCTAAATCCTTCTACATTCCTCCTACAAACCATTTGCATTGGCCTAAGAACTACATAATCATGGTTACTCCAGCAACAGCTTCACTTGTAAGTACCTGCGTGTCAGAACAGGGTCCAGGAATGGAGCTGTGGGAGAATTCTGAGTGTTTGTGAGAAAACGTCAAGAAAACAAGAGTCTTGTCACCTTAGTTCTTCAAACCATGGAACTGTTCTTGGAATGTGTTTTCATTCTCCTCCCAGGTGTAGCAGACAGGAGTGCGTTTACTTCAGAATATTCATTACAAGTGGCTGTTGTTATTTGTATATATGCCTTTATGGAAAAACATGTTTTTGCTATGTGCAGCTTGTGATTGTACACTTTACTCATGTGATTCTTCTAACCCTCAGAGTATAAATTGTCTGATGCTCTGAATGAAGTTGGCCAGTGCATGAGACGTTAGTCTGCCTCATTTATTGGTTCCACTCTTCCAGCTTCCCCAACCCAGCGGTGACACCAGCTTTCTGTCTAGTGTTCCCTTCATTGCCTTGACGAGACACCTGGCAAAGGCTAAAGGATTCACGTGTAGTTTTAGTGCACAGTCCATCATGGAGGTGAAGTCACGGGGTAAAGGATTTCTGTGTAGTTTTAGTGCACACAGTCCACCGTGGAGGTGAAGTCACAGGGATTTACACAGTCCATCATGGAGGTGAAGTCACGGGGTAAAGGATTTCTGTGTAGTTTTAGTACACAGTCCACCGTGGAGGTGAAGTCACAGGGATTTACACAGTCCATCATGGGGGTGAAGTCACGGGGTAAAGGATTTCTGTGTAGTTTTAGTACACAGTCCACCGTGGAGGTGAAGTCACAGGGTAAAGGATTTACGTGTAGTTTTAGTACACAGTCCACTGTGGAGGTGAAGTCTTGGCGGCGGCAGCAGGAGGCCTCATTGCATCTGTGTTCACAGCAGAGAGATATGAGTGGATGCTGGAGCTTAGCTTGTTTTCTTTTTATTTCAGAAACCCAGCTTGAAATGATGCTGCCCATGTTTAGATAGGCTTGTTTCACCTCAATCACTCAGTATAGAAACTTCCTAACAGACATGCCCAGAGCCTGGCCTCCTGGGTATTTCAGAGTCTTTCAAGCTGACAATATTAAACATCACAGAATTGTATTAAAATTCCAGATTATGGAGAATAAATATCATGTAAATTCATTTTATTTTTGCAGTACTGATGATCGAACCTACAGCCTTGCATGTGCTCGCCGAATGAAAAAAAGAAAAAGGAAGGACATGACTGCTCCTAGGTATGTGGAGGAGAAAGTTTCTTGTAGATAAAAGGGAGAGCATGATGAGAGGCAGAGACATCGGGAGAGTCCAGAGTGGACACGACCCTGAGCCATGTGAGGAGAGGGGAGAGAGTTGAGGAGAGGGAGAGAGGGGAACCGGGTGTAGCAGACAAGAGGGTGAAGGTAAAAAGGGGGCAAGTAACCAAAATGGCTGGATTGTATAGGGAAGGGCAGCCCAGCCCCTGGGCTGGAGAGTTCGTGGGTAGAGGGCAGGGTGTGCCAGCCACACCCCATAGCAGATAGGGACTGAGGGACGCAGGGAGAAGGAACCTGGGAGCCAGGTCCATTTTGATGTTAGATAGGCACCTCAGCCATTTGTTGCAGGTTTGAGACTTAACAGCCGTCTGTAACATACAGGTGGGACACAGAAATCTTTGAGGGAGCTGTACAAACTTCCCCATGTCTCCAAATAGACAGTCTTTCAACTCAAGCCCGCCTGAGTGCCCTCTGTGGTTTAAAACCAAATATGCTGTTGGTTTTACAAGTTCTCCAGTAGCAGTTTCTTCACACGCAGCCAATACATTTCTTAGTTAATTCACTCAGAAACGTTTTGGGTTTTTCCTCTCTACAATCATAGCCCCCCTTACGTCTTCATCTGGAAAAAATTTTCTTTCATGAGTGAGGCAGCCAGACGTCAATGGCTTGTAAATGTGACATCAGTTTCTGAAAGGCATTCCGGAACAATGTTTCCCATTAGATCTTTCTGTTCTCTAACTTAGTTCCTGTGATGATTCATGTGAGGATGACAGTGACTCATCTGATTTCAGTGAGCCACAGGGTCCCAGAGAAGTATAGCATGTCCTATAACCCGATTTAAAAAGAAAGTCTCACATATGAGTAAGAGCACTTAGATTCCAATACCTCAAACTGAGCCAAGCATGGTGATTCATGCCTGTAACCCCAGCACCCCAATGGAGAGGCAGGAGGGTTGAGAGTTCAAGGCCAGCCTGAACTACAAAGACAGGCTCTGTCTCAAAAACAACAAGCAAATAGGCAACAAAAAACCTAACAGCAGAATGAAGAAAGCCACTTTCAAGGGGACCGCTCTACGGTTGTAAGATGACAGACAGGAACACAGATGCCTAAGGATCTGGACTAGAATAGACATAAAGTAGAAAGGAAATGGATAGTTCCTTCTTACTGTGAGCACATGATTCTTCCCCAAATCCTGTTTTACCAGATGCATTTAAGAACACTGTTGCCGGGGGCTTAGACATCATATAATGCTTACACACTACAGCATGTCAGTGGAGATGGCCCATCATGTTCCATAAAAATATTAATGTCAAGCAGAGATTAGTATAAACCAAAACTAGAATCAGTAAGAACTATAAACAGTCACACTCCTGTTTGGGTCAGATTTGGCTGCCAAGTGAGATTGTCATGAACTTAGGAAAATTTTTAGGTTTCTAGAGGTTTTCAGAATTTAGGAATGGCTGGTGGACCTAATCGAGCAGTGTATTGAAGTTTCAGCAGGCACTTGGTTTGCCTGGCCAGCTGTGGAGTCAGGGGAGAGTTTCTTTGAAGTCCTGCTTGTGTAGATAGCCCTGTGGTTTGGACTGTTTAGTCTGAAGGCAAAGAACACAGTTATGGAAGGAGAAGATATAGACTGTGGGGTAATTATCAAAAGTAACGGGTGAAGTTTCTTACCGTTTGCACCCCTACCTTTGTGGGCCGCCATTATGTCAGCATTTTGATTTAAAGGAGTTGCGATTTTAAACAATAAAACTTCCCAGTGTGTCTTTAAAATTTTTTTGCTATATGCTTTCTTTTAAACAGTTTTAAATTGTGTGTGCCTGTGTGAGTTTATATGCACTACGTGAGTGCAGGTGCCTGTGGAGGCCAGAGAGTGTCACATCCTCAGAAGCTTGAGTTATGTGCTGTTGCGAGCTGCCTAATGTGGACACTTTGTTTGTTTGAATTAGGGTCTCACTCTGTATCCCAGCTAGACTGGAACTCACTGTGTAGTCCAGGTTGGCCTCAAATGCACTGATCCTCCTGTGTCAGCTGCCAGAGTAGGCAATTTTGCCATATTTGGCAAGAGGGTTATTCTGAATGACAGAGTACAGGAACAGAGTAGGGTAATGGGTCGTGAACGTGAGAGATGAGATTGGAAAGGTGAGCATGGTCATGTATAGTCTTACAGGTCATATTCAAGGCAGAGGGGTCCATGTCTCAGCTCTTGGGAGGTAGAGGCAAGTGGATCTCTTGAGTTCAAGGCCAACCTGTCCTGCATAGTGAGTTCCAGGTCAGCTAGGGTATATAATAAGACCCCTGACTCAAAACCAAAACCAACACTAACTATAAAAAAACCTCGCCGGGCGGTGGTGGCGCACGCCTTTAATCCCAGCACTCGGGAGGCAGAGCCAGGTGGATCTCTGTGAGTTCGAGGCCAGCCTGGTCTACAGAGCGAGATCCAGGAAAGGCACAAAGCTACACAGAGAAACCCTGTCTCGAAAAACCAAAAAAAAAAAAAAAAAAAAAAAAAAAAAAAAAACCCTCATTGTACCTTGACTTATAGGTATAATGAACAAAACAGAATCCTTACCCACTGGGAACGTAGCCCTAGACAAATGAATATATTATGTCTGGTGGCAGGAAGTGATGTGATGCAATAACTTGGACGACAGCAAATGGAATTACACCCAGTCAGAAGTGGGGAGTTCGTAGGTCCGAGGGGGACCCGCTACTGTTGCTTTGCTAAATGGACATGGTGTCAGTCAGCTTTCTAAGCACTTAGGTTGGTACTCATTCATAAGTGCTGCTCTTAGCCTTGGGCAGAGACACTTCATTTTACAGTGGCTGGTAGTTAATACAGAGATTCATTATTGGCCAAAGGGTGGAGACAGGTGACTATGGAGTGCTCAGCATGAAGTGGAACATTTCCGTTGCTTCCTCCAAAACTCAAAGCATGGTGAGCTGGAGGAGAGAATTAAGAGCTAGAGGATGGGAAGCAGTGCTGTGAAACACTGCTGCACCCGGAAGTTCTTAGCATCAGCGGTTACCTGCACAAGAAGCCTAGGCCATCAACATTCCACTGTTGGTGATGGAGGCCTTCCTGAGGTCCTACCTCCCCCAAGGGCTGCAGACAGTGGACTAATGGCTGCAAGAGGACGGGAGATCTATTCTTTAGTGATATATAACCCCATGCCTGTGCTTCTGCAAGAAAAGCTAATTAAATGCAGTAGAGAACTCACTTGCACACAGACACCCATGGCAAGAAAGTAGGGATGTAGACAGTTTCTCTGTGTCTTCGGCAGCTGCTCCCAAATAACCATCAGAGACTTATTATTAATTATAAATGATCAGCTGATAGCTCAGGCTGTTACTAGCTAACTCTTACATTTTAAATTAGCCCATATTTCTTATCTACCCTCGGCCACATGGTGGTACCTTCTTTCAACATGGCACGTTCATCTTCTTTCTACATCTCTTGAGATTGCTCTGACTCAGCGCTCTTTCTTCCCAGCATTGTTTCTGCCCCCAAAAGCCTGCCTAGCCATCAGCCAATCAGCTTTCATTAACAAAGAGCAGTACATATTTGCAGTGTACAAAGATTGTTCCACACCAGGGAAGCATTGTTAGGAAGAGGGTTTTATCTGGAAGGGGCGAAAAAAGATAATGGGGTATGATCAAAGTACACATAGATGTGAAATTAAAAAAGGAACTAGAAGGTTGATTCTGTGTGATTATATAACATCCACAAAATAACAAAACTATAGGAATGGAGGCCGGGTGACAGGTCTTCAGAGGTTGAGGAGGAGGTGTTGGAGGGAAGTGAGTGTGGTCAGAAGAGCGTGGTTATAATGCCTAGTGTAGGAGTGCACACCTGTAATTCCAGCACTTGTGAGGCTGAGACAGAAAGACCACCAACTCCAAACCAGCCCAGGCTACAGAGAGAGAATGTGTCTCAAAAAGAAAAGAAGAAAGGACAATGCTTTAGTCTAGGTCCGGGATGTTTTCCAAATAGCAGTGTGTTAAATTAGCCTTAGTCCCAGCACCACTGGATTGAGAAGTGAAGAAACGTTAAGGAGTATGGCCTGGTTGAAGGCCTCTTGTCATTAGAACAGGCTGTGGAAGGAGGTCATAGGAACGTAGCTCAAAGCTGTAAGATAATAAGCCTTCTTACAAGTTAACTCTCGAGTATTTGTTACAGTTGTGGAAAGCGAATTGACCCCAGTGTCGTGAAGGCCTGTGGAGATGCGAGGTAGAATTGTTCTGGGCCTTGGCTGTACTGACGTCAATGTCTTAGTTGTGACATTTACTATAGTTGTGCAAATGGTACCCAGGAACTCTCTATTATTTCTTACAATTTCAAATAAATATTATAATTTCAAAATAATGAATTTTAGAATAATGTTCTGAAGAATAGCCGGAGTAAGTAAGGGGAGAGAGATGAAAGTAATTATTTCATATAGGACAGTTTGGAAAGGTCCTCAATGGAAACATATTACCTTACTACCTATGACTATCTGGAGACTCCTATGATGGCCTGGTATTGTGCAGATACCCAGAGCTGCTGTGAGCTTGTGTTTGAGAACAGCACTATTGAGGCAGGCAAACATGGAGAACAGTCTAGCAGCCTGGGTCTCTACTTCATTTGGATTATGCACATCCTCCTCTTCTAATAATGCACAGCTTCCTTTGTGCACACACACAACCTTCTCTGAGCAACAAATCGGCAACATCGGACCCTGTCTTCACCAGACTACCCACACATTCCTCTTGGAGCAGTATGATAGGCCCCTCCTCCCGCTGACGACTATAAACTTGGGCGGTTCTATAAACATGTTCCCAGTACAGTCTTGCCTAGGGTAGGAGAGACATGCAGTCTGATTTGATTTTGGGTGTGTGCTCAGGCAAAGCTGTGTCCTTAAGTGAACTTTAGGGAGAACCCCCTATTTACCATCTTATGTCTAGATATAATTAAAATTGGGTATACATGTTAAAACTCAGATGCTTCATGTAAGGGAACATTGGAGTAGAAAAAATGATTATATTAATGTATCAATCAAAATGGAGAACTATTCCAATTCCACATCCAGTAACCAAACTCCTTCTCTTGAACACTGTAAAGGAAAAGCCCAAAGTCACTGTTTCCTTGCAAATGTAATTTCATCTTCACCATTGTTTTGCTTTGAATAATATTTCCTCAGTGCTTTGCAATCTTCGTGGGCTTTTATCTCATCCTTGAACAAAATGCCAAGACGCTGGAGGCACCAGCCACACAGTGACTGTTGACTGCTGGTAGTACCATTGGGAATAGAGTCAGGTGAGCAAGGGGAGGGCAACAGGAAATAAAATGATAGTTGGTGGAAATGGTGGTGGTAGAGACAAATCACAGGGCTTACAGGCTACAGTTAAGCATGTCTGACTTCATTCTTCGTAAAATGGGAAGCCAGGGAGGGTTTTTGGTAGAAAACTGACAGGCTGTAACTTATACTTTAGAAGTATGACTTCATTCAGTTAAAAAGACAATTGAGGAGGGCATGGATACAAATAGTGTTTTAAATAATTAAATCAAGAGGTGACCGTTTGGAGTAGATGACAGAAAAAGAGGTAATGAGAAGCAGTCAGCTTGTAAGTTATATAGGTATGTCTACGTGTTCTGATGGATTCCATGTGGAATGTGAGAGAATAATTCCAAGATCTGAACCTAATCATGTGGGAAAATAGAACAGAGGGAGGAGGAAGAATAAATGGGGCAGAAGGTCAAAAGTTTAGTTTTTTTTTCATTTGTTGTAAAATCTTTTAAAATATCTTTTATGCTAGGTGTGGTGGTGCATGCCTTTAATCCCAGCACTTTGGAAGCAGAGACAGGTGGATCTCTAAGTTTGATACCAGCCTGGTCTACAGAGTGAGTTCCAGGACAATCACAGCTATGTAAAGAGACCCTGTCTCAAAAAACAAACAAACAAAACAACAACAACAACAATGCCCTTTTGTTCACTCTCAGTTTCACACGTGTGTACACTGGCCATACCCACCCCGATGGCCTCTCCCACTCTCCCTGCTAGCAGTTCCCAGAACATCCCCCTTCAACCTTCATGTCCTTTCTTTCTCACTCTTCCTGCTCTTTTTGTAACCGGTTGAGTCCAGTTGATGCTGTTGCTGGGATGCTGCCTGATCTTACTGGTTTGACTTTGTGCAGAGGTTGTGACTTTTTGAGCACATGGTCATTCCATGTCCAGAAGGAATGAACAGCATCCCTAGTTGTAGTTAACACACCCCACCACCTTCTCCCCCACCATCCCTGATGACACCTGCTTAAACTTTTAGCCCCTCCCAGTATTTCCCCCTACTTTTACATCACATGTATTCTACTCTCCCCTAAGCCCCTCCCATGGGCCCTTTCTAGCTTCCTGGGCTCTACAGACACTCCTAATTAAACACAAATCTCAAAAAATTCCAAGTCAGGATCTGTACATGTTAGAGAACATGAAGCCACTGTCTTTCTGAACCTGAGTTATCTAAGTGTTATATTTTCTAGCTCAATCATTTTACTGAAAATTTTAAAATTTAATTTTTCTTTAAAGCTGAATAAAATTTCACTTTGTGGGCCTTGAGAGATGGCTCAGTGGTTAAGAGCACTTGCTCTTGAAGAGGGTCCAAATTTAATTTCCAGTACCCATGTGGTGGCTCCAACTGCCTGTAACTCCAGTCCCAGGAGATCCAACACCCTCCTTTGACCTTGTTGGGTACCAGGCATGCACATTGTACACATACATACATGCAGGCAAAATACTCATACACACAAAATAATAAAATAAATAAATCTAAATTTAAAAAATTCAGTTGTATATATGTACCATCTTTTCATTATCCATCGGTTAGTGGATATCTAATCAGTCTATGTAGCTAGAGTTTTCTCTCTGGGTCCTGCCAAACCCGGCAGTCCGACAGCCCACTTATAAAATAATCACTCAGACGCTTATTTTATTTAAACTATTTGGCCTAATGGCTCAGGCTTCTTGCTATCTAGTTCTTCTATCTTAAATTAACCCATTTCTATTAATCTATACTTTGCCACGGGGCTCGTGACTTACCAGTACCTTCCTTGTCATGGCTTCGGCTGGCAGGGTCTCTCTGCCTCAGCCTTCCACTTCCCAGAATTCTCTTCTCTGCTTGTCCCGCCTATACTTCCTGCCTGGCTACTGGCCAATCAGTGTTTTATTTATTAACCAATCAGAGCAACACATTTGACATACTGAACATCCTCCAGCAAATCTACATTTGTTTGGGTTTTGTGTGGTGATATTTTGTTTGTGCTCTAACAAATAAAGCTTGCCTGGAGATCAGAGTGTGGAGCTAGCTACTAGTTAGCCACAGAAGCCAGGCAGTGGAGGCTCCCGCCTTTAATCCCAGCACTAGGGAGGTGGAGACAGAAATACAAGGCAGGAGAAGATAGGAGCTCAGCCCCTTTCAGTCTGAGGATTCAGCAGAGGTAAGAAGCCTTCCTAGTGACTGGCTCCTTCACTTCTCTGATATTTCAGCATTTACCCCAATATCTGACTCCAGGTTTTTATTATTATGACCAATTAGAATTCACACTACAGCTGATGTCCAACTTTGGGGCACAAATTCATGAAAAAGCTGCTTGCTTGTGCTTTGCAGCCACTGGCACACTCCAGCGCTGCATGGCAGGCTCCAGCTGGAGTCACAGCCTCGCCTGCTAGGTTCTCTCTTCTTCCCCCAAGCCTCTGAGTGAGTTTGGGATATTTCTGTTGCAGCCTCTCTGCAGCAAACTCCACAGGCATTTGGGCTCCAAATGTCCCAGGAGTTAGCTGCTTTTGCACATTGCCCCATGCAGATGGCTGGCTCTTTGGCTTCTTTTCTTCTGGCTTTCCCTGGACCTCAGGCTGCTGCCACACTAGGTAGCTGCCTAGAAACCCTACTCGGGCTTCTACTCTTCTATGCAGAAGCAGTCAGCTTCACATCTGAATTGTCATCATTGGCAGATTTGGTGAGACAATTGGGAATTCTTAAAAGGAGGAATTAGTTAAAAGAGAAAAATTTTTCCCCACATTAAAAAATGGGAAACACGGGTTGGGGATTTAGCTCAGTGGTAGAGCACTTGCCTAGCAAGTGCAAGGCCCTGGGTTTGGTCCTCAGCTCTGGAAAAAAATGGGAAACACCATTACAATGGAGGGAGTTAGGTCTCTGTTTGATAATATGCTGGACAGTTTGAAAATGGAACAATTGAATGAGAGGATAATTAATTTAGATGGGATTTGTGTAATGTCAATTATAAACATTATCAGTTTTATCGTTTGTGTTTTATCACTAGAAGTTAATATGAGTGCTAAGATACAAGTTTTAGAAAAACTTATTAACTATCATAGCGATATTCGGACCCAGACAGAGGAATTTAAAGGAAAACCAATCTCAGCATTGTATTATAAGGTTAGAGAGGAACGTCCTGAGATTTTCTTTTTCTTTTTTTAAATTTATTTTTATTTTATGTGCATTGGTGTTTTGCCTGCATATCCATGTGAGGGTGTCAGATTTTTGGAGTTACAGACAGTTGGGAGCTGCCATGTGGGTTCTGGGAATTGAACCCGGGTCCTCTGGAAGAGCAGTCAGTGCTCTTAACCACTGAGCCATTTCTCCAGTCCTCAGCCTAAGGTTTTCAAATAACCAACCTTAATTTATCCAGTAACCTTACAGGAATTGCCGAATGATAGATATCCCCAAGGCTACATAAGAGCTGAATATAGAGTCTTGTGGAAATGTTAGATTTGAGGAGATTCAAGGAAGTGATAATCTCATATGACATGCATTTACCTTTTATGAAGCAGATGTTAAGTGCGTGGTCAACTTGTAATAGAATTATCCCTCAAGACTGGAGAGACTTGGTTACAGCAGCCTTGGAACCTGGTCTTCCATTACAGTGGAGGACCTGATGGAAAGATGAGGCTAAGACCATTGAACAACAAGTAGGACTATAGGCATGGAAATCTCCTAAGAACAACTTCTTGGAGAGGGAGCTTATGCTAATGTAGAAAGGCAATCTCTAGATGATGAGCACATCCTGGCTTTATGCCATGCAGCAGCCTTGAATGCTTGGGACAGAACTGAACAAATAGGAAAGAAAACTGAATCATTTACTAAAGTTACACAGGGCCCAAAAGAAACCTTCACTGATTTCTTACAAAGATTGACTTCAGCAATAAATAGAATGATACCAAATTCAGAAGCTAGACAAATAATAATTGAATCTCTGGGTTTTGAAAACGATAACTCACAATACAAAAGGGTAATTAAGCCATTAAAGGTAAGGTCAGCACTCTTGGAGGAATGGATCTGAGATACAGTCAATACTGAATTTCATAACCACGATGATGCTTGGATGTGGGCATACATGGGCTGCAAAGAGGGTGCCGAGAGAAATTCAGATAAATAGAGCTTAAGCTTTAAGGTGTTTACGCAGAGAGTGGATACAAATGGTGAGAAAGGAAGTTAGCTCAAGTTTTTATGCTAAGATATATAGTGATATTTTATTTGTACTAAAATGTGATTTGTATGTTAATAAATAAAATTGCCCGGGGGTCAGAGCTATTAGAGCCATAGCAAAAGCTGGGCAGTGGTGGTGCACGCCTTTAATCCCAGCACTTGGTAGGTAGAGCTAGGTAGATCTCTGTGTGTTCAAGGATACAGCCAGCATTGGAGACACATGCCTTTAATCTCAATACCATAGAAGACCTGGAGGTCTGTATAGACAGGCAGTGACGAGGCAGTTATGTGGTTGGGTTTACAACCAATGAGAAGGCAGAACAGAAAGTCTATATAAAGACAAACACACAGGAAGTAGGTCTCTCTTGGCTGAAGATGATCGCTGAAGCAGGAAGGGTGAGGCTCTTAGCTCTGATCTCTTGGCTTTCCTCTTTGCATTGGTTCTGTGTTTCTTATTTAATAAGATGGTTGGTTACATCTACATTTGGCGCCCAACGTGACAAGAATCCATTAAAAACTGCTTGGCTTGGTGGCAGGTCCAGTTTCCGGCCTGGGCGGCCTGGCTCCCTAGCTTGAGCCCAGGTCAGCTTGGTCTCAGGCCGGACTGACTGTAGCCCCAAGTGGTTACACGCAGCTGGAGCTACTTGCTTAAAGCCGGTGCTACAAACAACTCAGGCCTGCCCTGCCGAACAGGGCCCCTGCCTGTAAAGCCAATGCACATGGTCGGAGCTTAAGGAAGCCAGAGCCCAGGCTTGACTCAACTCAAGTGGGAACACGTGGCTGGATTTAAGCTTTTAGCCAGAACTTGTGGCTACGCTTTCTTGCTCTCTGTCTGTCTGTCTGTCTGTCTCTCTCTCTGGATTCACACCTCGGACACTAGGTGGCTGTTTTGAAATTCCCTCGGATTTCTACTGTTCTACGCAGACTTGGTAAGTCAATTAAGATATCAAATATTTTAAAGGAAACTAAAAGAGAATTTTTTCCACATTAAAAAAAATAGGTTTTATGTGTACATTGGAAGAAAATTGGGCTTTGTTTGAAATTTTAGGCAGTCGGACAATGGAACAACTATATGAGAAGATTAATATTGATCAAATTATGCAGCTTATTACTTTTCTTATCCTCATTTTACTATTTAAAAAGATAGTCAATTTAAGTGCCAGGATAACAGTTTTAGAAAAACCTGTTAAACCTGTAAAAATGAATTATAGAGAAATTCAAATTCAGACAGAAGAAATTAACAGTGAAGTTGTTTCAAAATTGGATCATAAGGTTACAGAAAGAAAGCCTGTTTTCACACAATCACCCTTAATTTATCTGGTAGCCGTACAGCAGCTACCTGGTGAAGATAATGGTCAAAATACTTGGATTCCAATTGAAATGTTAGACTTAGGAAGATTTAAGGAGGCAATAGCATCTTATGGCATGCATTCCCCATATGTAAAGCAAATGTTAAACACCTAGTCAACTTGTAGTAGGATTCTACCACAGGACTGGCAGGAGCTGGCAAAGGCTGTTCTTGAACCCAGACAAAAGCTCCAGTGGCAAATGTGGTTCAAAGAAGAGGCTAAAAATATAGAAAAACAATGGAGGGATAAAGGAACACAAGTCTGCCAGGATCAGCTTATTGGATAAGGCCAATATGCTTCAGTACAAACACAATGTTTATATGATGTCCAAACCCTAATTTTATGTCAAACGGCAGCCTTGAATGCATGGGACAGAGTTGAGGAACCAGGAAAAAAAAACTGAGTCATTTACAAAGGTTATACAAGGCCCAAAAGAATCTTTCACAGATTTCTTACAAAGATTGACTTCAGCAGTAAAGAGAATGGTCCCAAATTCAGAAGCCAGTCAGATAATAATCGAATCTTTGGCTTTTGAGAATGCAAATGCAGAGTGCAAGAAAATAATCAGGCCATTAAAGGCAAGATCTACACCTTTGGAAGATTGGATTAGAGACACGGTTAATGTTGAGGCTCATGACCATGATGATATGTGGGTAGGAGAAGTAATTTCAAAAGGTTTGAGGAATGTTAGATGTTTTGGATGTGGAAAGCAAGGACATTTGAAAAGGGACTGTAAACAGGTCATTCCTAGAAACAATGTTTCTTCAAGGAACACTGGCAACAGAATGCCCTTTCCTTCTGGAGTATGCAGAAGGTGTGGTAAGGGGAAACACTGGACCAACGAATGTAGATAAACAAGAGACAGGCAAGGTAATCCTTTGCCTCAGGCTTCGGGAAACTCCCAGAGGGGCCTCAGGCAGGCCCCCACAGTAAATCCAGTTCAAACCTTTCCTGCAGTTGTAGAGGAAACCCCTATTCAGAACAATTAAATAACCAAATGTCTATTGGAATAAATCATGCTGGTCAGGATGATGAAACAGAGAGAATAGAAAATTCAGGAGAAAACATAAAGAAATTTTTTTGGCAAACTTCTATTAATGAACAAAGACCAAAATTAACAATAAAAGTAAATGGTGTTTTGTTGTCTGGTCTGGTAGACACAGGTGCGGACGTTACCATAACTGCACCAGAATTTTGGCATCCAACTTGGCCTCTTCAGGAGGTAAATGTTCAACTGTTAGGAATTGGGACATTATCTCAAGTGAAACAGAGTGCAAGATAGCTTGAATGTATAGGTCCAGAAGGACAGAAAGGAAAATTAAAACCATATGTGGCTAACATAACTATGAACCTGTGGGGTCGAGACTTATTGCAACAATGGAATACTCAGATTAACATCCCTCCAATCTCAGAAACAAATCATAAACTAGCACATGTTTCTGAGAGAAATATTAGAAGGCATTATTCTGAGTAGTCACCAGCCATCCATATTATACAAGAACAGGGCACAACAACTGATGATCTTCCAAAGACACCAACAGCTCTACCTTTAAAATGGTTAACAGACAAGCCTGTATGGGTTCAGCAATGGCCTTTAACAACAGAGAAACTCCAGGCTTTAGAAGAGCTGGTAGAAGAACAGTTAAATGCTCCTGAAAAGATACAAAGAGGAGATTCTATTAATTATTTAGGATATAAAATAGAGCTACAAAAAATTAGACCCCAAAAGGTGCAAATTAGAAGAGATAGACTACAGAATGGGAAAAGGTCTTCACCAACCCCACATCTGACAGAGGACTGATATCCAGAATATATAAGGAACTCAAGAAATTAGACATCAAAATGCCCAACAGTCCAATTAAGAAATGGGCCATAGAACTAAACAGAGAATTCTCAACAGAGGAAACTCAAATGGCTGAAAGACATTTAAGGAATTGCTCAACATCCCTAATCATCATGGAAATGCAAATCAAAACAACTCTGAGACACCTTATGCTTGTCAGAATGGCTAAGATCAAAAACACTGAAGACACCTTATGCTGGAGAGGATGTGGAGCTAGGGGAACTCTCCTCCACTGCTGGTGGGAATGCAAGCTTGTACAACCACTTTGGAAATCAATATGGCACTTTCTTAGAAAATTGGGAATCAATCTCCCCCAAGATCCAGCTATACCACTCTTGGGCATATACCCAAGGAATGCTCAATCATACCACAAGAGCACTTGCTTAGCTATGTTCATATCAGCATTGTTTGTAATAGCCAAAACCAGGAAACAACCTAGATGCCCTTCAACAAGAATGGATAAATAAAATGTGGTACATATACACAATGGAATACTACTCAGCAGAGAAAAACAATGACATCATGAGGTTTGCAGGCAAATGGATGGATCTAGAAAAAATCATCCTGAGTGAGGTAACCCAGACTCAGAAAGACAAACATGGTATGTACTCACTCATAAGAGGATACTAGATGTGGAACAAGGATGACTGGACTGCTACTCACATCACCAGGGAGGCTACCTGGAAAACAGGACCCCAAGAAAGACACAGGGATCACCCAATGATGGAGAAATGGATGAGATCTACATGAACAGCTTGGACATGAGTGGGGGTAATGAAGGGTGAGGGTCCAGGGAAAGAGAGCTTGGGGGAGCAGAAGATCCCAGCTGGATCAACAACAGAGAGGGAGAACAAGGAATAGGAGACCATGGTAAATGAAGACCACATGAGAATAGGAAGAAGCAAAGTGCTAGAGAGGCCCACAGAAATCCACAAAGATACCCCCACAATAGACTGCTGGCAATGGTCGAGAGACAGCCCGAACTGACCTAGTCTGGTGATGGGATGGCCAAACACCCTAATTGTCGTGCTAGAAACCCCATCCAATGACTGAGGGATCTGGATGCAGAGATCCACAGCTAGGCCCCAGGTGGAGCTCCAGGAGTCCAATTAGCGAGAAAGAGGAGGGTTTATATGAGCAAGAATTGTTGAAACCAAGGTTGGATAAAGCACAGGGACAAATAGCCAAACGAATGGAAACACATGAACTATGAACCAATGACTGAGGGGCCCCCAACTGATCAGGCCCTCTGAATGGGTGAGACAGTTGATTGGCTTGATCTGTTTGGGAGGCATCCAGGCAGTGGGACCGGGTCCTGTGCTCATTGCATGAGTCAGCTGTTTGAAACCTGGGGCCTATGCAGGGTCCCTTGGCTCGGCCTGGGAGGAGGGGACTGGACCTACCTGGACTGAGTCTACCAGGTTGATCTCAGTCCTCAGGGGAGGCTTTGCCCTGGAGGAGGTGGGAATGGGGGATGGGCTGGGGGGAAGGGGAGAGGGGCGGGAGGGGGGAAAAGAAGGGAATCCGTGGCTGATATGTAGAACTGAATTGTATTGTAAAATTAAAAAAGAAAGAAAGAAAGAAAATGGCCCCCAAAGGGAGTGGCACTATTAGGAGGTGTGGCCTTGTTGGAGTAGGTGTGGTCTTGTTGGAGGAAGTGTGTCACTGTGGAAGTGGGCTTTGAGGTCTCATATATGTTCAAGCCATGACCAGTGAGACCGACTGCAGTTGTTGGTTTCTTTGTTTGTTTGTTTTTTTACTCTTTACTTTTGGGCTCTTTGGGAGCCCACCACTCAGCTCCCAAATAAATACACACAGAGTCTTATTTTTTTTTATACATTCCTGGTCTTAGCTTGGCTTGTTTCTAGCCAGCTTTTCTTAAATTAGCCCATCTACTTTTTGCCTCTGGGCTTTTACCTTTCTCTATTTCTGTGTATCGTCTCTTTCCTTCCTATTCCATGTCTGGCTGTGTAGCTGGGTGGTTGACTCCTTCTTTTCTCACTCTTTCATCTCCTCCCAGATTTTTCCTTCTATTTATCCTCTGTACCTGGTAGTCCCACCTATCCTTTTTCCTGCCTTGTTATGCACCACTCAATTCTTTATTAGACCATAAGGTTTTAGACACACTAATACAGCTTCATGAAGTTAAACAAATGCAACATAAAAGAATGAAACATATGTTTGCATCATTAAACAAATGTTCCACAGCATAAACAAATTTGTTTTTGTTTTTGTTTTTTGTTTTTCAAGACAGGGTTTCTCTGTGTAGCTTTGTGCCTTTTCTGGATCTCGCTCTGTAGACCAGGCTGGCCTCGAACTCACAAAGATCCACCTGGCTCTGCCTCCCGAGTGCTGGGATTAAAGGCATGTGCCACCACCGCCCGGCAGCATAAACAAATTTAACCCATCTTAAAATCATATTCCACAACAACAGACCACTTCCTGTGGCCTGCAAGATGTAGGACTCTCAGCTACTTCTCCATCACCATGTCTGCCTGCACACTGCCACCATGTCCTGCCATGATGATAACGGACTGAACCTCTGAACTGTAAGCCAGACCCAATTAAATGTTTTTCCTTTATAAGAGTTGCTGTGGTTGTGGTGTCTATTCACAGAAATAGAAACCCTAACTCAGGCACATCTTCTTCTGCGTCTCCCTTCCCCTGCCATAGCTGTATGAAATTCTACCCCAGATACATGTGGTCTCGGTATTGAGAGGTATGTATACTAGAGCATACAGGACATAAAAGGCTACCTCTATAGGAGAGAGGCTCCTATTTATGCAGCTTTGACCTATACTTGCTGGGACATTTGGTAGTGCAGCTGTTTGGGGGTCACCCTTGCTACTGAGTAAGCCCTAACAATTGACGTGTGTATCATTACTTGGTCTGTTGTTGGTGCCCTATAGGGAGAGGGTAAACAGATGTCTGTTTGTGTCTCCCTAGGAAAAGTTTACCCCATAACTAGTATGTTAAGAGTTTCAACTCAGATTGCACATGAGTATAACCTAGGGGGCTTATAAACACCTGTTTGTGTCTAGATACTCATACTGTGCCCCTAGAGATTTGTGTTCTGTGGTCTGAGGTTGGGACTTTAAAAGTTTCCCAGGTATATTGTGCAAACCAATACAGAAGGTCCTTTAAAACTAAAAATAGAAAAACTATATGATCCAGTTATACCACTCTTGGGAATATACCTAAAGGATTAAGCCTGTACGGCATAGAGGTATAATAAGTAATCCAGGTTTATTTTGGCATTCTGCACAATAGCCAAGGTATGGAAGTAGCCTAGGCACCTGTTAACAGATGAATGGATAAAGAAAATTGCAGACAGAAATACACATGTACACACACACACACACACACACACACACACACACACACACACAATTCATCTATAAAGAATGAAATCATGTTTGAGAGAAAATGAATGAAACAATAGATTATCATGCTAAACAAAATAAGCCAGAAAGAAGACAAGTATCAGTAGGCTTTGTCTCGTATATGGAAGATAGATAAAAATAAAGGTAGAAGACAGACTGGGAAGAAGACCACAGGGGAAGGGGATGGAGAAAGGAGGTGAATGAGTAGTAAATCATCAAAGTAGCTTATACATACACGAAATGTAACAGCAAAGCCAGGGGTGGCGGCACCTGCCTTTAATGCTAGCACTCAGGAGACAGAGACAGATGGATCTCTTCATGTTTGAGGCTAGCCTGGTCTATATAGCAAGTTACAAAACAGCCTGGGCTACACAGTGAGACCTTGTCTCAAAAAACAAACAAAACCAAAACACAGCAGAAACCTCTTATTTCGTATAATTAATGTATACTAACAAAAAGAAAGAAAAACTTCCCAGGTGAGTCTAGTGTAGTCTCAAGGTTCAAAAATATTCTCAAACGTAAATGTGACTGGTACAAGGTAAGAATTAATCCCAAACAAAGGGTAATTTCAGAAGAGTGGGACAATCACATGGAGAACTTCTGCACAGAGATCAAGCTTGGAGTAAATAAGGCATAGGCTGCTGGACTCCTCCTAAGGTTGAGGAGTCTTACAGCCTGAGCAGGACTGAGTGTCAGCAGCCACTCAGAACTGCATTACCTCCCTAGAGCATGGAGTTTGTGTTTTCCTCTCTCTCCTCTTCCTCCCTTTTCTTCTCATCTGCCTCCTCTTTCTCCTCCCCCACCTCTTCTTCCTCCTCTTCTTTTTCTTATCTCACAATATTGTCCGATTGGCTTTGAACCCCTAGGCTCAAGCAACCCTCCTGTCTTAGTCACAGAGCAGCTGGGACCACAGGTGCCCACACCATGCTCAGACGTTTCTTTCTTCAATCACAAAGGGACCTTTTGTTATTAGAAGAGATCAGCCAGATCTCAGGATAAGGATTAAAATTATTTCCAAGGGAAGCCCTTTGCCCCAGATAGGCAAGTGTTTTTCTTGTTTTCCTGGAGTTGAAACCAACACCCAGAGTGTGACATCTGCTCAAATCACACAGATCAGCAGAGGCAGCACAGTCATGGACAGGAACAATCTGGGAGGCCTGTCTCCTGCCCTGCTGCAGCACAAGCATTTGTGTCACCTGAGCAAGTGGGTTGCTCTATGTTGGGTGATCATGCACAGACTCCACAGGACGGCGCCCATGACCTTACAAAACTTACTGCGTTTCTTGTGGAATGAATGAATCTATCCCCTGACCTTTCTGGCGTATGACCTCAGAACAGGGTCACGAAGCTCCATGTCCATCCTCCAGCCCACAGTCTGGGAGCTGTATCCACACACACCTATCTAGGCTGGTGCTGGAGTTCCCATGAGCCTGTTTACAGGATCTGGTTAAAAGAAAAGTGAACACTGTGTGTTAGCTCTCAAAAAACATTCGTAAAGGTCATTTGGCTCCTCCTGCTTCCCATAAGCACTTGGACTGCTTGGATGTGGGTCTGGGCCCTCCCTGTGCCCCATCACCATGCGTCAAAAGTCCAAGGAAATCAAGCATTTTCTGCTCACATCCAAGCAAAGAATGCCAACTGTGTCAAGACCAAGAAAAAAGAGGATAGCGTGAAGTTCATTTGGCTGCTGGAGACCTTTATACTCCAGACATCACAGAGAAGGCAGAGAGGCCAAACCAGTCCTGCCCCCCCCTTCCGGCTTGACAATAAAGGGGCTGAAATGAACCAGACACCCTCCTTTAGAAGTAGTGGAATCTTTGTTGTTTTGAGACAGGGTCTCTACATAGCCCTGGCTGTCCTGGAACTCTCTGTGTAGACCCGGCCGACCTCAAACTCCTCCTGGAGTGCTGGGGTTAAAGGTGTGCACCACCATGCCCGGTAGTATTAGAATTTTGAAAAGTGAAAGAAAAAAAAGCATAAGAGACAGTTAAGGCCGCAATACATCGTTCTAAGAGCTCTATTCTGGGTATTATTACAGGCAATAAAGTCATATTAAGGAACACAGTCCCATGTGTTAATATTCTGACCGGCCCCTGGAAATCCCACCCCTGGAAATCCCGCCCCCTCGGCGCCCCTGCTTCCTGATGTAAAAGCCTCATTCTAAGGAAAAACTCCTCCCCTTCCTCTCTCCTGCTTTTCCTCTACAAGGTGCGAACCCTCTCTTCTTCTTCTTCTTCTTCTTCTTCTTCTTCTTCTTCTTCTTCTTCTTCTTCTTCTTCTTCTCTCTCTCTCTCTCTCTCTCTCTCTCTCTCTCTCTCTCTCTCTCTCCTCTCTCTCTCTCCCTCTCCCCTTCTCTCTCCTCTCTCTCTCTCCTATCTCTCTCTCTTCACCTCTCTATTATAGTAAACTATCCACGTGGATGTAGCGTCTGGGTTATGAATTACCAGCCATGCATCTGCATGCCCAGCCCGCCGCTGTATCTGCTCAGCATGCCAGCCTGTTTCCCTGCACACTCTGGATACCCTTGGTGCTGCCGAGTAATAAATCATAACACCGTGGATGTTAATTCACATGCAGCCTGAGAAACCATTCTCAAATCAAGATGACACATGCATCCGAAATTTCCTCACGCTCTTTGGACAGCCTCGAAAACCCCTTGGTCTGTTTGTCCTTTCTCCTTGCCTTCGCCCTGTCCCCACCGTCGGCCCCACAGAAGCACTCCTGTGCTTTCTCAGAGTTCAGACTGTTTGCACTTTGGACTCCAGTGGTATCCACTGCTTTTCATTTGCCTTTTCACTCCACACAGTGCAAGTGAGGGTCAGTGAAGCCACGGACCTGGACTACTCCGTAGGAGGGAAGACAGGTTTATTGGGGATCAAACTGTCAAGGTTATGGGGTGGGGGCCAGAGAAGAACAAAATGGCAGAAAAGCAAGCAGATTTGATGAGACAGTCAGCAGAGTGGGGTCTTTGAGCTGACACTGGGCGTTCTGATTGGCTGGGAATTAGATGCACTTCCCGGAGGTAGGTTGACCTTTGGGGTGGGATTAAGGGTGGTTCCTGGTAAACATCAACCCACCTTTAGGCCTTTGTTTACATGCCCAAGTCCTTGTGTTTAGGACACTGTCACTGGCATTGCCCTTGTGGTGGGCCACTTGAGTACTAACACTTTGAGATCTACCCATGTTTAGGCCTGAACAGTTTCTTCATTTCCTTTTGTTCCTAAGGCATATGCCATTATATCCTTTCAGTCCTGGAGAGGCATTTGGATTGCTTCCAACTCGAAAATATTACCAAAATTTCTGCCTTGAGCCTTTGTGTATCAGCATGTAATGTGTTTGTGTCGAGTGCTTTCTTTGGCAAGGACCTTAAGTAGACTGATGAGGTCATATGATAGGCTATACTTCCCTCGGAAAGAGCTAGAGCCATAGCGAGAAGGTGAAGCGTATAGCCTGCACCTACACACCCAGCTCTCCCACTAGATTCTTCTTAAGTGCTAAATTCTAGTCATTCCCAACTAAAAAGAACGTCACACTTGCTTATGTATTGTGTGTATGTGCCACAGTACATGTGTGGCGGTAAGGAGACTAATTACGGGAGTTGATCCTCTCCTTCACCTCCACCATGAGGTCCCAGGCTCAAATCGTCAGGCCTGGTGGGAACTGCCTTCACTTACTGAGTAATCTTGCTGCACTATTCCTAATTTTTTATTGCTGTTGTTGTTTTCTGATTTTTGTTTTGTTTTGTTTTTTGAAGACAGGGTTTCTTTGTGAAGCCCTGGCTATCCTGGAACTCACTCTGTAGACCAGGCTGTCCTTGGACTCACAGAGATCCACCTGCCTCTGCCTCCAAGTGCTGGGATTAAAGGCGTGCGCCACCACCGCCCGGCTATCAATTGCTAATTTTTTTTGTTTGTTTTTTGTTTTTTGTTTTTCGAGACAGGGTTTCTCTGTGTAGCTTTGCGCCTTTCCTGGAACTCACTTGGTAGCCCAGGCAGGCCTCGAACTCACAGAGATCCGCCTGGCTCTGCCTCCCGAGTGCTGGGATTAAAGGTGTGCGCCACCACCGCCCGGCTCAATTGCTAATTTTTAAGTCACTCAATTCCATACATTCTCCCAACTACCAAGTAATTTCTCTCCTTCCATTTATGAGCACTTTTGTTTGTTTGACTGGTTGGTTTTTGTGGTCGGGTCTCTTATATCCCAGGCTGGCCTCCAACTACACGTCGAGGAGGCTTGAACTCCTGTCCTGTTTGTCTGGTTTAGAGACAGAGTCTTCCTGTGCGGAGCTGCCTGGCCTAGAACTGCTCTCTCTTCTGGCCTGAAGCAGCCTTGAATGTCTGATCCCCTTGCCTCTACCTCTCAAGTGCTACTGAGGTTGCATTTTACCATACACCCAGCTTTAAGAAGTGTTGGGGATCTGGGGGCTGGAGAGATGGCTCAGAGGTTAAGAGCACTGCTTGTTCTTCCAAAGGTCCTGAGTTCAATTCCCAGCAACCACATGGTGGCTCACAACCATCTGTAATGAGACCTGGTGCCCTCTTCTGGCCTGCAGGGATATGTGCAGACAGAACACTGTAGACATAATAAATAAATAAATCTTTTTTAAAAAAAAAAAAAAGAAGAAGAAGAAGTGTTGGGGATCTGACCCAAGGCTCCTCCAGTGCTAGGCAAGCACTTCACTAACTGACCTACACCCCCAGCCCTAGGCAGACTGTGTACCCTGCTGGTCTTCCCCCTCCCTGATTCTCTTTCCTTAGCATACTGGAATAGAACTCAGGGTCCTGTACATGCCAGGAAAGCATGCTGCCACTGACCTATAACCCCAGTCCTCTTTTTACTTTTTATTTTGACTGGGTCTCACTAAGTTTTCTGAGGTAGCCATGAACTTATTATCCTCTTACCTTAGTCTCTCAACTAGTTATGATTACAGGCCTGTGTCACTAAGCTTGGCTTTATTTCCCTTTCTTTTGAACAGAATTTTTATTTATTGATTGATTTTTATTTTCTGGGCATTGGTGTTTTGCTTGAATGTATGTCTGTGTGTGAGTTTGTTGGATCCCCTGGAACTGGAGTTACAGACAGTTGTGAGCTGCCATGTGGGTGCTGGGAATTGAACCCAGTCCTCAGGAAGAGCAGCCACTGTTCTTAACCACTGAGCCATCTCTCCAGCCCCAGAAACTGAATTTTATTTTATTTATTTATTTATTTATTTATTTATTTATTTATTTATTTATTTATTTATTTTTGTTTTTCAAGACAGGGTTTCTCTGTGTAGCTTTGCGCCTTTCCTGGAACTCGCTTTGGAGACCAGGCTGGCCTTGAACTCACAGAGATCCGCCTGGCTCTGCCTCCCGAGTGCTGGGATTAAAGGCGTGCGCCACCACCGCCCGGCCAGAAACTGAATTTTAATTATTAGTGTAGCAATAGATCTTACAGCCAAAAGTTTCTCTGTTCCCACCTGGCCCCTCAGTCCCACAGTCACTTACAAAATAATCACTCAGAGGCTTAATATTAATTGCAAATTATGTGGCCTTTGGGTCAGGCTTCTTGCAAGCCAGCTCTTATAACTTAATTCAACCCATTTCTATTAATCTATATGTTGCCATGTGGCCGTGGCATTACAGGTCTGCTGGCATGTTGTTGCTCCTTCGGCAACAGGCTGGCATCTCCTTGACCCCACCCTTCTTCATCTCGTCTTTAGTTTGAATGTACTGCCTAACCTTATCCTGCCCTGCCATCAGCCAATGCAGCTTTATTTATCAACCAATCAGAGCAACACATATTCACAGCATACAGAAAGATATCCCACAGCAGGATCTGTCTTAGTCAGTGTTCTATTGCTGTGAAGCGACACCATGACTACAGCAACTACTATAAAGGAAAACATTTCATTGGGGCTGGCTTACAGTTTCAAAGTTTAGTCCACTATGTTCATGGTGAGGAGCATGGTGGCATGCAGGCAGACATGGTGCTGGAGAAGGAGCTGAGAGTTCTACATCCAGATCCACAGGCAACAGAAAAAGAGGAACACTGGGCTTACCTTGGGCTTCTGAAACTTTTTAAAGCCCACCTCCAGTGACATTCTTCCTCCAACAAGGCCAGACCCACCCCAACAAGACCACATCTCCTAATTTTTTCAAATAGTGCCACTCCCTGGTGACCAAGCATTCGAATATATGAGCCTATATTCTTATTCAAACCGCTGCAGGGTCTAGCCAAAAAGTTGCATTTCCCAGTGTCCTGCAGCTCAGAGTGGGCCTGTAGTCAATGATGTACTGGAGTCACTGGGAGACCTGCAGAGAGTTCCTGTTTCTCTCCCGAGGCCCTAGACCTTTCTCCTGGGCATTTATTTCTTTTCCTACCTGAGGTGCTGACTGGACAGTGAGCAGCTGTAGTTGGAAGTTTTCCTGTATCCCACCTCAGCCGCTCAGACAAGTAAACACATAGAGGCTTATATTACTTACAAACTGTATAACTTAATGGTTCAGGCTTCTTGTTAGCTAGCTCTTAAACTTGACCCATTTCTATTAATCTATAAGTTGCCACGTGGCCGTGGCTTACCAGTACTTTCACATCTTGCTTCTCCTTGTGGTGCTGGCGTCTCCTGACTGCCTTTCCTCTTCCTAGATGGCTCAGTGGTTAAGAGCACTGACTGATGTTCCAGAGGACCTGGGTTCAATTCCCAGGTCGTCCAGAGTCCAATCACACCTGGATAAAAAAATAAACAAATAAATAAAAGGAAGAAGGAACCACGCGATCCCTCTCTCCTCTCCTTTCTCTTCCTGTCTATCTGCTTGCATTTCCGCCTCTCTCTAAGCTGCCCTGCCATAGGCCAAAGCAGCTTTATTTATCAACCAATCAGAGCAACACATATTCACAGCGTACAGAACGACATCCCACAGCAGGCAGCCATCCTGCACTCACAACAACAAAATAGCTCACACTGAGCGTGAGACCAGGAAGCAGGACTTGGTAATGTCACAGAGCCACTGCACCTGTCTCAAATGTCACCCTTTGTCATTTTTTAATGAGAGAAAATAGCCCTATAGGTAAGGTCAGAGTCCATTATACATTATATGTGCCTTACTGGAGTTATCTCTCCCTCTTTTCTTTTTTCTTTTTTTTTTTTTTTTTTGGTTTTTCGAGACAGGGTTTCTCTTTGTAGCTTTGCGCCTTTCCTGGAACTCGCTTTGGAGACCAGGCTGGCCTCGAACTCACAGAGATCCGCCTGCCTCTGCCTCCCGAGTGCTGGGATTAAAGGTGTGCGCCACCACCGCCCGGCTCTCCCTCCTTTTTGCTGTTGAAGGTCTAACCCAGTGGCTTGCATATGCTTGGTGAGTGCTCCATCTAGGAATCTAACCCAGTGACATGCATGTGCTTGGTGAGTGCTCCATCTAGGGGTCTAACCCAGTGGCTTGCATGTGCTTGGTGAGTGCTCCATCTAGGGGTCTAACCCAGTGGCTTGCATGTGCTTGGTGAGTGCTCCATCTAGGGGTCTAACCCAGTGGCTTGCATGTGCTTGGTGAGTGCTCCATCTAGGGGTCTAACCCAGTGGCTTGCATGTGCTTGGTGAGTGCTCCATCTAGGGGTCTAACCCAGTGGCTTGCATGGCTCAGTGAGTGCTCCATCATGAAGCTACACTGGCCCCAGATGCAATTTCTTTCTTTCCTTTTCTTTCTTTTTCTTCTTTTGGTTTTGAGACAGGGTTTCTCTGTGTAACAGCCCTGGCTGACCTGGAACTCACTTTGTAGGCCAGGCTGGTCTTGAACTCACAGAGATCTGCCTGCCTCTACCTCCCGAGTGCTAGGATTAAAGGCATGTGCCACCACTGCCTGGCCATTTTTTAAAATTTAATTTAACTTTTTATTGGTTCTTTGTGGATTTCACATCACATGTCTCAATCCCACTCATCTCCCCATCCTTCGAGTCCACCATGCACCCTTGCAGCCTACCTCCCCAAGATAAAACAAAATAAAATTTAAAAGAAAAGAAACATAAATAAAAATCTCATCATGGAAGCTGTGATGTGACAGAGTGAGTCACACAGTTTACCCTTTAGTCTATTCATCTTACTTGGACGTGTTCGTTGCCATGAGTCATCGGTCTGGCTCAAGGCCTCTGGTTTCTGCTACACGATCAATGTTGGGCCCTCACTGGGACTCCTCTTGGACATCCTGTTGTTCTGTGTCATGGAGATTCTGCAACTTTGGGTCTGCAGGACTGGCCCCTTCACGTGATCCAGCAGATCATAGATGGGGTGGATGTTGGGGTGAGCCAACACGTATCCCTGTGTCTCAGTTAGGGTTTCTATTGCTGTGAAGAGACACCATGATCACGACAACTCTTATAGAGGGAAATATTTAATTGGAGTGGCTTGCTTACAGTTCAGAGGTTCAGTCCATTATCATCATGTTGAGACACAGGGGCGTGCTGACAGATATGGTGCTGGAGAAGCAGCTGAGAGTCCTACATCTTGCAGGCAACAGGAAGTAGTCTGTCTCACTGGGCATGGCTTGAGCATATGTGAGACCTCAAAGCCTGCCTTCACAGTAACACACTTCCTCCAACAAGGCCACACCTCTTAATAATGCCATTCCCTTTGGGGGCTATTTTCTTTCAAACCACCATACCCTGGTTCTGGGCCTGGGTGGTTGCTGGGTTGGTCAGCCTGCCAGCTCTCCCCCATCCTCATCATCAAGGTGAACTTACCAGCACCCCCCCTGGCTAGCTCACCCCATGCAGCAAGCAGCGAGGGGCAAGGCCGGTTCTCCCACTCCCATGCCAGCACCTACACCGCCAGGGTCAGCTCTCTTGCTCTTGTGACCTCAGGGCCAGCTTTCCCACCTGCCATAGGTGGTGAGGGGCGGAGAGGGGGAAGGGCATGTCTCCCTCGATCATGCCACCATATGGCGGATGAGGGGCGGGGCCAGATTTCTCATGCTCATGTTCTCAGGCCAGCTCACCCTCCTGGCTGTCGACAGGGTCAGCTCTGCTGTGCTGCCCAGGCGAGGTGCAGAGTCCACTTTCCTGAGTGCTGCAGCTGCTGAGGAGTGGGACCAACTCTGTGCAGCCCTGTCCTCTTGGCCTTTGGTGGTAACAGAAGCCACAGACATCAACACAGACCACAGCTGTGGCAGGGCCACAGGCACATACATGCCCTTGGCAGCAGCCCAGGCCCGGACATCATCATGGCCCCTGGCGGCAAGCAGGCCACCCACTTCAGTCCACTCCTCACCACCTTCATCTCTTCAGCTCTCTTCCTCTCTCCACAGGACATGAACCACTCTGTCTCTTTTCTGTACTGGACCCTGTATTTGCTCACTGTAATGGAGCCCGACTGGTGCTGGGCGGGTCTGTGTGTCTCCTCCCGGCCTTTGTCTCCCAGTCTTAATCCCAGACGCAATATCTAACCAATCTCTTGCTTCCCTTATTTCTTTATCTCCCGCTTACTCGAGACCGTTCCGTCTGGCTTCTGAGCCCTCATTCCAGCGTGCTCTCTCGCGCGTGGCCCACGCGTGAGATCCAGGGGGCATTTTTCAGTTCTGTGTTACCTAACATCTCATTGGACTCTTATTCATGTGCTCCTTTCGAAATGCTCATTTTCTGAGGCTTTCACGACCTGTACTTTCCAGGCTTGCTCTTTCCATCCTGGGCTCCCTCTGGGTCCCCTCTGGGTACTCATCTTTCTCGATAGCTACACTAACCATCTTGCAGCCTCTAGGACGTGGTCTCTGCCTCGTGTTCTTCCTCCTTGTCTGGAATGTTCTCTCCTGACTCCTTTGCCTGGCTAACTATTCCGTTCTCCTTCCATTCTCCGGTCCTCGGAGAAACCTCTCCGTGGCGAGCACATGTCTTTATTAGCTGTTCCGTCGTAGCTCTGAGCACAGCTACAACTTTGCCTTCTGTTGTGTGACTGAATGAGCCGCCTCTTCCTTCACACAGGAAGCCCCAGAGAGCGAGCGACACTCTGATTTTGCTCTCGACTGTGTTTCCTGAAGTTGTCCTGCTTCCCCCTCACACTACATAATGTGTTAACTCCAACTCTTCCTGAACGGTGGAGCCTTCGCCTGGCGGGTGGGAGACCCTGCACTCAGTCCCCAGCACCAGCCAACCAACCAACCAACCACCACCACCACCGAAACATTTCTTTATTAAATGGGTAAATGAAAAAACGTGTAGCGTGGTGACACACCTGTTTTTCTATTGGTTGTTCGTCTTCCTCCAGCTCCATGAGAGTAGGAGACACATCTGTGTTTTTCCTTTTAAATAGTTGTTTGTTTTGTTTCTTGAGGCAGGATGTCTCAGCCTTTGAACGCAACAGCCCCCTCTTTAGTCTCCTAAGTGCCAGGAACGCAGGCGTGCACCCCGATTACATCTTCCTTTTGTTCCTAACACGTGATGCACAGCACACAGAAGGATATGTGACAACTGACTTTTTAAATGAGTGAAAGAGTAAGTGAAGAACAAGAAGCGCTCTGTGGGAGAGGGCCTCCTAGCTCTGCTCCTCCCGGAGTGCTTGGGAAATTTTTGCTGTTTGGTTCCTTTGTTTATTCTTATTTTGTTTCCTTTTCCAGTGGTGGGAATTGAACTCAGGGCTTTGTACATTTTAGGTGAATACTCTATCACAGAGCTACATCCCCACCTGGCTTTACTCTTTTAATATAATTTCTGGTCATAATAAAGTCAAATATAACCTTCGTTGCCTTCAGGGGAGCCTCTTTGGGAATATGCTGTCTTTCAGTTTGATCTTTCAGCGTGTGTCATGTCTGCAATGGTTCCCTCCCTGTGAAGATCTCGTTCTACACACTTGCCTTCATTGGCACCGTAGTTTAAATCACCGTCGATGTCCCCTTGGTTAAACTGGACTACACACCTTTCTTTCTGTGAACATTATTTATTAATTGGAATTAAACTTGGATGGCTCAGAGTTCTGATTGAATCTTAGTGCAAAAAATCCTCTCTGCTTATGTTATTTAGCAAGAAAACTGGGCACAGAGAGTGCAAAAGTGCCCTGCACTTTGTTGTGGCACATCTGCTTTGCATTTGGCAAAGTAGTTAAGGGAAAGAAGAGTTTAATTACTTTGTTTTGTTTTTTGAGATAGGATAGCATGCACCCTCAAATTCCATTTGCAACCAAGAATGACCTTGAACTCCTGAGCCTCCTGCCTGAATGCCCTCTGCCTTGAGGTCAGATGTTTGCAAAATGATTTCTTTGTTAATTATTTGCAGACTTATAATTTTATTTGAGAATACTTTTAATTACCCCTGACTAGTGTGAGACAAGTTGGTCTCTTGGTGCCTCCAAAGCTCTTCAGGAAAAATGGAGTTTGGTATTTAGTAATAACTATTGATGAAGGTGCAGGGTCATCTGGTGCTTAAGACCTTCGGTTTAAGTCTAGGAAGCCTGGAGTCCTGGGTCCACTGCTCACTCACTGTCATTCTTCAAAGTCCGACTTGGTCTCTTCTTGGCAATCCTTCGTGGACCCTCACTTACTCAGATTTACATAGGTGTGAGTATCTGCCCATTCTCCCCATTAGGCATGGAGGGGTAGGCATAAGTATCTGCCCATTCTCCCCATTAGGCATGGAGGGGTAGGCTGAGTATCTGCCCATTCTCCCTATTAGGCATGGAAGGGTAGGCATGAGTATCTGCTCATTCTCCCCATTAGGTATGGAGGCATACAACAAAGACTTTATATGTTCTGTGTCCTCAGGGCTGCCTGTAAACTATTATATTTGTATGAAATATTGTTCTGCTGTTCCTGGGTTAATTTCCTTTGTAGCTTATGAAATTCACCAACCGGTTATTATGTGTTAGGCACTGAGCAACACTCTGTAAGACTAGGAAAGTCCAAGTAACTTGTACAAATCTCACAGTGAATGAGCAATGGATCCAGGACTCCAAAGGCAGCTTCCTAGATTTCAGACCCAAGGTCTTAAGCACCAGATGACCCTGCACCTTCATCAATGGTTGTTGCTAAATATCAAACTCCATTTTTTCTGAAGAGCTTTGGAGGCACCAAGAGACCAACTTGGCTCACACTAGTCAGGGGCAATTAAAAGTATTCTCAAATAAAATTATAAGTCTGCAAATAATTAAGAAAGAAATCATTTTGCAAATAGCAGGTGAGGATGATTTGAAGAGACTCACTTTAACACTGGAACATGCTCTTAAATGCACAGCTCAGGGCTATAAAAAGCCACTACACGAAGATTGCAGAAGCATTAAAAATCAAATTGCCTTATAAATTTTTAGAGAATTGTAAATGACACTCTGTCATCTCTGGGGAGATCTTTTCTGGAAGCTCCAAGCTTCTTGGTGACTGGGATGAATGAGTTGGCGTCCTCCATCTGTCCATCTTCTATGGTGGAGATAGGGGTGTGAGGGGGGTCGGAACCTTCTCATTTTAGGACTTAAGCTTTATTTGCTAAAGTATTTACAAGTTAAACTAAAGGCAAAAGGGACTGGATTGCAGGACAGTGGAAGAGCTCATGCTCAGCATGCATGAGGTCCTAAGCTCAGTCCCTAGTCACCCCATGTGCAGTCACACCTGCACACACACATATCCAAAAGCAAGAAAGGCTGCTTCATGTTGGCAGGAGGGGAGAAAGTGTTTAGTTGCTGTCTGGTTTAATGATGGAAGATTTTTAAAAATCGTAAAATCTTAAAAAGATTTTCATCTTTTGTTTAACTAATATAGTTGATTGTGGTGATAGATTGTGTACCCTAATAAAAATGCCTGGGGATCAGAGGACAGAGCCAGCCACTAGATTAGACATAGATGCCAGACAGCGGTGGCACACACCCTTAATGCTGTCACTTGGGAGGCAGAGATCCGTCTGAATCTCTGTGAGTTCGAGGCCACACTGGAAACAGAGCCAGGCAGTGGTAGCACACACACCTTTAATCCCAGTACTGGGAAGCACACACCCTTTAATCCCAGAAAGTGATGGCAGGGCAGAGAAAGGTATACAAGGCATGAGGAAACAGGAACTAAGGTAGTTCAGCTGAGACCCTTTCAGGTGAGGACTCAGAGGCTTTCAGTCTGAGGAAACAGGGTTGGCTGAGGAGTTGGTGAGGTGAGGTTGGCTGTGGCTTGCTCTGCTTCTCTGATCTTTCAGCTTTTACCCCAATATCCAGCTCTGGGTTTTTTATTAAAAGACCATTTAAGATTCAAACTACAGTTGATTAACACCCTTGTTGAAGAAAAAAGTGCTTTAGAAAGTGTTGACCACTAATATTTTAACCAGCTTACCCTTTTGTGCTTTTTTTTTTAAAAGATTTTTTTATTTATTATGTATACAATGTTCTGCCTGCATGTCAGATCTCATTACAGATGGTTGTGGTTGCTGGGAATTGAACTCAGGACCTCTGGAAGAGCAGCCAGTGCTCTTAACCACTGAGCCATCTCTCCAGCTCCCCTTTTGTGCTTTGAGTGAGAGGCTTGATATCATAGGCTACCAAGTTTCCTCAAAAGCTTGAAAGATTCTAGCAATTGGGCAAGGTTGGGGTAAGCTAACCCAGGGGCTTGAACCCTCAGAGAAATAGAGCTGCTTCTCACCAGGCAGCAGAGGAAGCCTCAGGTAGGCACAGCCAGCAACAGGGACCACCTTTTTATTCCCAAGGCTGAAAATGCAGCTGCTTTAACTAAGTGAAGTTACTTGAAACTTCTCTGAAGTGAGTGAACCTATTGGACCAGGGTCTGTTTTTCATAACACACTCCTTTGCAAAGTTCCCAGGACCTTGCAAAATGTTGAATTCTGAATCTGTATAAAATGCCAGTGGGCTCCTTATATATCCCACAGTGAGAAAAAGAGTTTATTCACTAAAAGTGGAAACTCCTACTAGTTTTAGTACAGCACACAACGTTAATTTAAAAGTTCTAAAGCCTTAATGGGGAATTTATCAAAAATTAGCACCCAGTTAACCACACCTCGTGAATCCTTGTCTTGGCAGGTGCCTTTGGTCAGGTTTGGATACAGTTAATAAATCTACTGCTGGAGCCGCTGACCTCACAGACAGGTGTCCTTTGCAAGCAGTCTGAATTCTGTGCTAGGAGATTTGTCTTGAGTAAGTTGCCTTGAAGCCTAGGCCACTTGCTCAGGTATCTAGCTGGGATAGTTGTCACTTCACAGTGAACTTTTCATCTCTTCCCCCCAATAAGTCTAATAACTTTGTAATTAGTCGGACATTACATTTTCCTAAAGAAATCTTCGTTTGGCTGAATCCAGTGTAATACAGTTAGTCAGCTTCCTAGTTAATGCAATGCTTGTTGAACATTTGTTACAAAGCAAAGCACTTAGCGGGCCAGGAGGATGCTCTCTCACCAACAAGCTCAACATGATAGCCTCGCAATTGATTTAGCATCCAAAGCAGGTGGTCTACCTCTATCATCAGGGCTGACCATTACAGGTGGTCTGTCTCTATCATCAGGGCTGACCATTACAGGTGGTCTGTCTCTATCATCAGGGCTGACCGTTACAGGTGGTCTGTCTCTATCATCAGGGCTGACCATTACAGGTGGTCTGTCTCTATCATCAGGGCTGACCGTTACAGGTGGTCTGTCTCTATCATCAGGGCTGACCGTTACAGGTGGTCTGTCTCTATCATCAGGGCTGACCATTACAGGTGGTCTACCTCTATCATCAAGGCTGACTGTTACAGGTGGTCTGTCTCTATCATCAGGGCTGACCATTACAGGTGGTCTACCTCTATCATCAGGGCTGACTGTTACAGGTGGTCTACCTCTATCATCAGGGCTGACCGTTATAGGTGGTCTGTCTCTATCATCAGGGCTGACCATTACAGGTGGTCTGTCTCTATCATCAGGGCTAACTATTACAGGTGGTCTGTCTCTATCATCAGGGCTGACCATTACAGGTGGTCTACCTCTATCATCAGGGCTGACTGTTACAGGTGGTCTACCTCTATCATCAGGGCTGACCGTTACAGGTGGTCTGTCTCTATCATCAGGGCTGACCATTACAGGTGGTCTACCTCTATCATCAAGGCTGACTGTTACAGGTGGTCTGTCTCTATCATCAGGGCTGACCATTACAGGTGGTCTACCTCTATCATCAGGGCTGACTGTTACAGGTGGTCTACCTCTATCATCAGGGCTGACCGTTATAGGTGGTCTGTCTCTATCATCAGGGCTGACCGTTACAGGTGGTCTGTCTCTATCATCAGGGCTGACCATTACAGGTGGTCTGTCTCTATCATCAGGGCTGACCGTTACAGGTGGTCTGTCTCTATCATCAGGGCTGACCGTTACAGGTGGTCTGTCTCTATCATCAGGGCTGACCATTACAGGTGGTCTACCTCTATCATCAAGGCTGACTGTTACAGGTGGTCTGTCTCTATCATCAGGGCTGACCATTACAGGTGGTCTACCTCTATCATCAGGGCTGACTGTTACAGGTGGTCTACCTCTATCATCAGGGCTGACCGTTATAGGTGGTCTGTCTCTATCACCAAGGCTGACCGTTACAGGTGGTCTGTCTCTATCATCAGGGCTAACTATTACAGGTGGTCTACCTCTATCATTGCCATTACAGGTGGTCTGTCTCTATCATCAGGGCTGACCGTTACAGGTGGTCTGTCTCTATCATCAAGGCTGACTGTTACAGGTGGTCTGTCTCTATCATCAGGGCTGACTGTTACAGGTGGTCTGTCTCTATCATCAGGGCTGACTGTTACAGGTGGTCTGTCTCTATCATCAGGGCTGACTGTTACAGGGGGTCTACCTCTATCATCAGGGCTGACCATTACAGGTGGTCTGTCTCTATCATCAGGGCTGACCATTACAGGGGGTCTGTCTCTATCATCAGGGCTGACCATTACAGGTGGTCTGTCTCTATCATCAGGGCTGACTGTTACAGGTGGTCTGTTTCTATCATCAGGGCTGACCATTACAGGTGGTCTGTCTCTATCATCAAGGCTGACCATTACAGGTGGTCTGTCTCTATCATCAAGGCTGACCACTACAGGTGGTCTACCTCTATAATCAAGGCTGACTGTTACAGGTGGTCTGTCTCTATCATCAGGGCTGACCATTACAGGTGGTCTACCTCTATCATCAGGGCTGACTGTTACAGGTGGTCTACCTCTATCATCAGGGCTGATCGTTATAGGTGGTCTGTCTCTATCACCAAGGCTGACTGTTACAGGTGGTCTGTCTCTATCATCAGGGCTGACTATTACAGGTGGTCTACCTCTATCATTGCCATTACAGGTGGTCTGTCTCTATCATCAGGGCTGACCATTACAGGTGGTCTGTCTCTATCATCAGGGCTGACTGTTACAGGTGGTCTGTCTCTATCATCAGGGCTGACTGTTACAGGGGGTCTACCTCTATCATCAGGGCTGACCGTTACAGGTGGTCTGTCTCTATCATCAAGGCTGACAATTACAGGTGGTCTGTCTCTGACATCAGGGCTGACCGTTACAGGTGGTCTGTCTCTATCATCAGGGCTGACTGTTACAGGTGGTCTGTCTCTATCACCAAGGCTGACCGTTATAGGTGGTCTGTAGCTGGAGTTTTCCTGCCTGGCCCACAGTCAGGACAAATCTCTCTCACCTGCCAGTCCCACAGCCTCAGACCCAACCAAGTAAACACAGAGACTTATGTTGCTTTCAAACTGTATGGCCGTGGCAGGCTTCTTGCTAATTGTTCTTACAGCTTAAGTTAATCCATTTTCATTCATCTATACCTTGCCACGTGGCTCGTGGCTTACCGGTATCTTCACATGCTGTTTCTCATTGTGGCGGCTGGCAGTGTCTCTCTGACTCAGCCTTCCACTTCCCAGCTTTATTCTCCTCCTTGTCCCGCCTACACTTCCTGCCTAGCCAATGGCCAATCAGTGTTTTATTTATCGACTAATTAGCAACACATTTGCCATACAGAACTTCCCACAGCACTTCCCTCCTTTTTTTTTTTTTTTCAAAAAGGAAGGTTTTAACCTTAACAAAGTAAAATTACATATAATTTGGGAATTTGGGCATAGCTTCTCTTACTACTTCCTGCTGGAGGGGGGCGCTGTATCTTATGGGGATACAAAGAAAATTTTAGAATTATGGAATAGTCCATGAGGGTGTATCATCTGAGCCTTCAAACCATTCTGGATGTTGGATCATCTGGACCATGGTATCATTGGAGACCTTTCAGGGGGTCTTGGCTGGTCAAACCTGATGTATCTTAATCTTGAACAAATCCATAGCCTCTGGCTTTCTGTGGGAACAAAAGCAGAGTCTCCTTTCCAAAGTAACATATCCTTACATCCAAATTTTGAAGTCAAGGTATCTTTAAAATATACATTTTGGCATAACTCAACAGCTTTTACAATCAAATGTTTTTCTGCAGTTAAAAATCCCAAAGACAACACAATCCAGATTCTCTGTGTAATATCCATTTTTACGTGGCTTATTTTTTATACTACCTTTACTGTCTCTTTAAAGACTTTATTTTTAAAAACTATTTATTTCTTTATATAACTGTATATATTTCTTTTTCTCTCTCTTTCAAGCCTACGTATATTTTTACACACATTGTAAACTATTACATCTGAATCTGTCTTATTGTGAATCTATTGCCTTAAACTGCAGCAGCTGTGGCTGCTGGCTCCGCCCACCTCAGCTTCCCAACATGGCTGTGGTACTTTACCACCGGCTCTGCGAGTTATCGTGGGTATATGCTTTTATCCAAGCAGCGTGTAGCCCAGAAACCTCTTTTTTTGTTTTGTACTAGCAAAGGCTAAATCCACCATGCAGCTTAATATGCCACTTGCAGAGGCCTCATTCCCGCCATACTGCAGGTCAAGCGCGCACGCTAGGAACCTGCCAGTAGCTCAAACCCGCAGCTGCCGCTCATTTGAGAGAGACAATTAGGAAGCTGTTTTTAGCTCCATTTTAGAATCTTTTTTCTCAGTTTTTAGGTGGAAACTCTTGCCACCACGTTGGACGCCAGTGGTCTGTCTCTATCATCAGGGCTGACCATTACAGGTGGTCTGTCTCTATCATCAAGGCTGACTGTTACAGGTGGTCTGTCTCTATCATCAGGGCTGACTGTTACAGGTGGTCTGTCTCTATCATCAGGGCTGACTGTTACAGGTGGTCTGTCTCTATCATCAGGGCTGACCATTACAGGTGGTCTGTCTCTATCATCAGGGCTGACTGTTACAGGTGGTCTGTCTCTATCATCAGGGCTGACTGTTACAGGTGGTCTGTCTCTATCATCAGGGCTGACTGTTACAGGTGGTCTGTCTCTATCATCAGGGCTGACTGTTACAGGTGGTCTGTCTCTATCATCAAGGCTGACTGTTACAGGTGGTCTAACTCTATCATCAGGGCTGACCGTTGAAACTCATTTTAGATTCTAAACTCCTGGTACATTTGTTTAGGAAAGCTTCACTGGGTTTCCAGAACTTTGTTCAACACTGAAACTACAAAGATGAGGGGAACAGGATCCCCATCACCAGAAGCTTCCAGCACTGTTGGGGGAAGGTAGGTGGAATAGAATGGACCAGATCACGGAAGACATAGTATACTGGCCAAGCTGGTAAAGGACTCTAGACTTAGCTGCAGAGGAGTAGAGTCAATTAACAATCTAAGGGAGAGGGTGAAGCACGGTGAAAACTTTGGAAAGTCAGCATGACAGTGGAAGGTGGATAGCGGGTAACAGTGCTTTGTGAGGGAAGGTTCTAGCTGGAAAATACAGAAGTTTTATTCTTAAAACTTTAGAAATATGGAGCTGGGGGTGCTAGTGATGGCTCAGCAATTAAGGGAGCTGACTGCTCTTCCAGAGGACCAGGATTCAATTCCCAGCACCTACATGGCAGCTCACAATTGTCTGTAACTCCACTTCCAGGGGATCCAACACTCTCACCCAGAGCATATACAGGCAAAACACCATTGCACATAAAATAACTAAGTCTTAAAAAAAAAAGTTGCCTGAAGTGTGTTTGAAAAAAAAAAGAGAGAGAGGGGGAGAGGGAGGGGGGCAGGGAGAAGAGCTGTGAAGCTGGAGACATGCCTCGGGGGTCGAGAGTACTTGTTCTCGCAGAGGTCCAGGTTCCCTCCCAACACCCATGTGTTGGTGCACAGCCGTCTGTAAACACAGTTCCAGGGGATCTGGCACTCTCTTCTGACCTCCACAAGTACCAGGTATACACACACGGCATTCAAACACACACACAAAATATCCATGCATATAAAACAAAATTTTAAGTTTTGAAAAAATTATGAAATGGCCTGAGACTGCCACACTCCTGCTGCACTCAGGAGACACCTTAGAAACATGTAGAAGGTAAAGGAACCACTGCAGATGTGATGGACGTGCCTGTAACCTCAGCTACGCAGGAGGCTGAGGCGGGAGGACCACAAGTCCAAGGACTATGAAACTTACAGAAACCGTGTTTCAAAATAGACCATACAAGGGCTGGGGGTGAAGCTCAAGAGAGAGAGAGAGAGAGAGAGAGAGAGAGAGAGAGAGAGAGAGAGAGAGAAGAAGAACCAGTCAGAGGTGGTCTTTAATCCCAGCACTCTGGAGGCAGAGGCAGGGTGCTCTTTGTGAGTTCAAGGTGAACCTAGTCTAGGTAACAAATTCCAAGACAGCCAGGGCTACACAGAGAGACTTTGTCTCAAAAAACCAAAAGATTTTTTTTACCATTTTAATTACTATTTGAAGATGTATTTATATGTTATGTGTATGGGTGGATGTTTTGCCTGTACGTATATCTGTGCAGTACCCTTAGAGACCAGAAGATGACACCAGAAACTCTGCAACTGGAGTTACAGACAGTTGTGAGCTGCCTTGTGGGTGCTGGGAATTGATCCTGGGTCTTCTGCAAGAGCAGCCAGTGCTCTTAACCTCTAAGCCATCTCTTCAGCCCCATAATAACCATTTTCAATGTTATCCAAAGATAACCACTATTCGTATTTGTGGAAAATACTCAACTTTTTAAAGACTAAAACATGCTTTAGTAACATTTTGGGCAAAGGGGATCACATTCAGCCTGTTCCTATGCCGCTTTCTTCTCATTTACTAAGGCAGTATCAGGAACACACTCTTCCGACATTAGATGCGGAGTTAAACTGCTATGTTAAATGTCTCATTGTACAGTACTGTATGGCTGTGTCACAATCCACTCTACGGTTTCTACACTGATAGATGTTTAGGTTGTTTGCAAAGATTCACTACCACAAACACTACTGTAAGCATACTTGCTGTGGGATGTTCTGTATGGCAAATGTGTTGCTAATTAGTCGATAAATAAAACACTGATTGGCCATTGGCTAGGCAGGAAGTGTAGGCGGGACAAGGAGGAGAATAAAGCTGGGAAGTGGAAGGCTGAGTCAGAGAGACACTGCCAGCCACCACCATGACAACCAGCATGTGAAGATGCCGGTAAGCCACGAGCCACGTGGCAAGGTATAGATGAATGGAAATGGATTAATTTAAGCTGCAAGAACAGTTAGCAAGAAGCCTGCCATGGCCATACAGTTTGTAACCAATATAAGTCTCTGTGTTTACTTGGTCGGGTTTGAGAGGCTGTGGGACTGGCAGGTGAGAGAGATTTGTCCTGACTGTGGGCCAGGAAGGAAAACTCTAGCTACACATACTTGAACTTAAGACTTTATATCTTGTGTAATCTTTCTATATAGTAAATTCCTAGAGATGGTTTAATATGTTTCTAAGACTTTCTGGTATATGTTCTGAGTATGAGACTATTCCCATTCAGAAAGCCATTTAAACATGCTAAGCACATCTTTAATCCCAACACTCAGGAGACAGAGGCAGGCAGATTTCTGTGAGTTTGAGGACAGCCAGGTCTACAGAGCAAGTTCCAGGACAGCCAGAGCTACACAGAGAAACCCTGTCTCAAAAAATTGAAATACAGCGTAAATATATGGAAGTTCACACACCGAAAGAGTTCTTGACTAAAATAATATATATAGCGTCTGGATGGCTCAGTGGTTAAGAGGACCTAGGTTTGATTCCCACACGACACCCACATGACAGCTCACAATCCTGTATAACTCCAGTTCAGGGGATCCGACACCTTTTTCTGGCCTCGAAGGGCACCAGGCACAAATGTGATACACAGACAAACATAGGCAAACACTCACACAAAAATAATGAAATGAATTTTTAAAAAAGTTATAAAACGAGCTCATGCATAAAGCCCAGATAAAGAACGATCAGGTATGTGTCTGCTTCTGGGGCTCAGTTGATTGGTGAGAACATTTGTTGTTCGAAACAAACAGATCAGGCAGGGATGAGACTCCTGTGGCATATAAGCCAAATGCCCAAAAGGGCCATAGACAGGGAGGGCCCTGTTGTGTCTGACCCAGAGAATCCTGCCTGGCATCTCAGTGTTCTCATACTGTGGAAGTTAAGGAAACTGGGTTTATCAAAACAGATGGCTCAGCGGGAAGGAGAGAACAGACTCCCGAAAGTTATCCTCTGACCTCCACTCACACACCTCAACACCCGTGTGCCTCCCCAAGTAAATAGAGTGCCCCAGGATGGTGTTTACCCTCTGTTGTGCCTTGAATTGCTACTAAGCTATTGAGCCCCAGGATGAGGCTTGGCCTGGGGCGGGGGCCTGGGGGGGGCGGGGGGGGGAGAACATGGGGATCTGCAGAGGAAGCTGAGGTGGTGGTAGCATGTACAGGCATGGTGGTACCCTGCTTTTAGAAGAGTCCATCCTTGTTCACTTCACCCAGTGAATGCTTCACAATCATTTTGTAAAGAATAAACTGCAGTCTTCATTCTAGCCAGAAACAAAACAAAACTCAGAAAGAACAAACCCTTAAATCCAGTTTAAAAGCTTTACTAAGGGGCTTGCACTTGAGGCTGGCATAAAGCCCAGCAGCAGAGTGCTTGCTTGGCATGTGCAAGGCCTTGGGTTCAAGAAATGAAAAAGAAAATTAAAGAGGCAAAAAATGGAAGATACATGGCAAGATAGTTGGAGAGGCAGACGGCGATGAGTTCGGAGCCCAGGGTAATCTGTCCCTCTGTGACATCGCTAGATTCCTAGCACAATCCGGAATTTCCTGGGATCTCAGCGACTCCTCTGTGCCCTGGATCCAAGAACCACAAAGTTCCAGAGATGCACTGCTTTTAAAAATTTATTTATTTATTTATTTATTTATTTATTTATTTATTTATTTATTTATTTATTTGGTGTATGTGTGTGGGTGCCACAGTGCACATGTGGAGGTCAGAGGTCAGTTTGTCGGAGTGCATTCCAGGACTCAGATCATCAGGCTTGCTGGCCTTTCCAGGCTGGGCCGCCTTGCCAACTCCAATTGTCTTCTTTACCATGATGCTATCGCTTCCCTCCCGCTCATGACTTAGTTTGGCTTTCGATTATTCTGACTTGAAACTAATCTCCTGGCCTGAATGTGGCAGCACCGGTCTTTAATCCCAGCACTCGGGAGGCAGAGGCAGACGGATCTCTGTGAGTTTGAAGCCAGCCTGGTCTACAGAGTGAGTTCCAGGACAGCCAAAGCTACATAGTGAGACCCTGTCTCAAAAAGAAAAAGAGAAAAGAAACAAAATTACCTCCCTGTCTCCCTTTCCCACCAGTCTATCTGATACCAGGTTAATATTTTTCTCTCCTGGTGTGGGAGATCGAGCCCAGGGCCTTTGCACATTCTGGGCAAGTGTTTTACCACAGAGCTCCACCCCCAGCCAAAGACTGATCTTCTAAAAGCAGAGAACTGATCATCTTTTTCCTTCTTCTTCTTTTTTCTTTTGTGAGACAGAGTCTGACTTAGCCCAATCTGGTCTCTGTGACAGAGGATGATCTCAAACTCTGTCCTCTTGCCCCTGACTCCCAAGTACTAGGATCACAGGATCGAGCCATTATATCCCTTGCCTGGTTTCTCTAGACAAGCTTTCAAAGGTTTCCTACAGAGTATTCCGAGCCCTACACAGAACAATAGGAAGTCCAATCATGAGTGAGTAGGGTGAAAGTCAGGGGCAAATGGAGGGTGCCCCCCACCCATTCAGTAGGAGCACCTGGCCCTTGCAAAGCAAATAGAAGCTGCTTAGACATCTTACATTTGTCTGTGGCCAAATCAAATGGCCGTAAGTATGGGCACTTGTCCTGAACACCTCAGTACTTCCTCTGGAAAGTCACAGAACTATAAGCTGCTGTAAACATATTTAAATCTCAGAATCTCTTACAATGGTAGCCACAGGAAAAGGCTCATACCACTTTTAAAAGAGCTTACCCAGGATCCGTTATCAAAAGAACTCCGGGGCTGGACAATTTGGCAGCTGCTTCCCTGTCCTCCGATCCGAGTCCTTTGCGGAAACTGGATATGCCCGGCTTAGGGCACAAACTGCAGAGAGCATGTGCGGAATGCACCCCCATGTCCCAGAAGCTCTGACACTGAGCAAGATTATTTTTAGAGGCGACCTGTTAGGCTCTTCAGAAAAGTAAACAGAGGCACGTGACTTCCTCTGAGAGCTGCGTGTAAACACATCAGCACATGTGCACAGGCTGCCGTCCTGTGGAACTGAAGTCCAATCAGGAGGAGGCAGGGAACCAAGGGTTCACGGCCTCCAGCTGTTCAAGAAACAGCACGTGGAGAAACCATACCCATTCAAGTTCTTGGAAAACATATTATTTTTATTTTATTTGTGTGTGTGTAGTGAGTCTTCCTCTGTCCCACCAGCCAGCTCCCAAATAATGACACAGAGACTTCTTATTAATTATGAAAGCTCAGCCTGTAGCTTAGGCTTGTTCCTCACTAGCTCTTATAACTTAAATTAACACATTTATATTAATCTACATTCTATCACATGACATTACCGCTCTTCTGTCTTGTACCTCCTGTTTCCTCTCCATGTCTCCTGGTGTCTCCTTCAGCACCTAGATTCCTCCTCCTACTTCCTTTCTCTGACAGAAATCCTGCCTATACCTCCTTCCTAGCTGTTGGCTGTTCAGCTTTTTATTACACCAATCACAGCAACACACCTTCACACAGTGTACAGATATCCTACAACATTTTCCCCTTTTTTGTCTAAATAAAAAGGAAGGGTTTTAACTCTAACATAGTAAAACTATATATAATAAAAACATTTATCAGGTAAGAATTACATTGCAATGTCCAGTCTATCTGTATTTGGCAAATTCAGAGAAAGTACTATATTATCTATCCTATCTTAGTGAGTCCAAACTTAAACCATTTTCTGTCATAATTTGTATTATCATCCTAAAAATATCTTTTTAGATCTAAAACATCTTCTTAGATAAACAACTTTAGCTTTTATGTATCTCAATCTTATAAATGTCACATCTCCTGTGTAAGTTTTTTTCCCCTGAATTTGGTAACAAGGAAAACTGTATACTATCTAGTCTTCAATCCCCATCAGAGACCCAAGAACGATATAATATTACCTGATTAAACAGGAAGTGCAGAGCAAGCAACTTCCAAAACTATAGAAATGACAGAGACATCTGGCTACCTGGACAGTCACCCAAGATTCCTCTGTAATGTTGGGGCATCCATCTTCAGCCTATAGGCCTAGAGTATCTGACAAACTTTTCTGCAAAGTAGGAATTTTTGAAGGATTGTCCTATCTTGTCTTGGCAAAGTTCGGCAGCCATCTTATTTTGCATCCTGCTTGTCCAGTTTGGACAGTATATTGCCAGCAGTTGAGGCAATGGCGGTTTCTTTCCCAGTGGCTGACTTTGCCACAATAAAAGCAAACTCCATATGGAGGTTCTTCGATGTCCACCATCTTTTTTTGAAGTAAGTTGGTGCTGCCAGGAGCAGACATGTCTCATGCCCTTCCTGCTTCTTCCATGTCTCCTGGTATGCCTCATTTCCTCATCCTGAGTCTTATGTTTTGTATGAATATGTGATCCAACCCCCATACCCCTCAGGCTATGACATGGGAACTAAGGAAGACAGATATAGAGAAGGTATCTGTAGGTGGATTTTTCTGTCCCACCTGCCAGCTCCCAAATAACCACACAGAGACTTCTTATTAATTATGAAAAAAATTAGCTGATGGCTTAGATTTGTTCTTAACTAGCTGTTATAACTTAAATTAACCCATAATTTTATTAATCTATGTTTTACCACGTGGCTTTTACCTCTATCCCATTTCGTGTGTCCAACTTGTTCCACGTCTGTCTAACTTCTCTGCCCTTCTTCTTCCCAGCTTTCTCTCTGTCCTGAAAATCCTGCCTAGCTATTGGCCATTTACCTTTTTATTAAACTAATCACAGTGACACATCTTCACACAATGTAGAGGAATATTCCACAACAAGTATCAGCTAGTTGACTACAGACCAGCAACCCTCATCCATCTTGACCTTTACTCACTGATGCCCACTTTAAATGTCTGGTTTTATTGGAGAAAGGAAAGATGTGGAAGTTTATCTTTTGAAATAGGAATACAGAGTTTACAATTCTGTGTGTGCCGTGTGGCTGGGTCTCTAGTTGCCAGGAGTAAGAGAGTTTCTGTTACAAAATTGGGATTGTGAAACAGAGGCTTCCTGAAAACACACAGATGAATATATAAAAAGAAAGCTTCCGCCCAAGAAATACACAATAAGAAAATATAATCCAATAGCCATAAAATTAAAAGTCTTGAAATTTCATAAGAAAGATTCTGGCTTTGGGAAAACCTGGAGACTCAGACTGCATGCCATAGAAAGAGACCCTGGAGATAGAGTTTATCATTCCTAGGCAGAAATCAGCCAGGATTTCTGGTTGTGCTTAGACATCCAGTCCTCATACTAACTAACCAGACTTTCAGTCTGTTGAGTGACGAAACTCATTGCGACTGGGGACAGCCCAAATCAACATTAGATGATTACAAGGGGCTGAAACTTGTCTAACACCCTAAACCTTTAACCTAGCACTTCCCCTTATTCTGATGCCTGCTAGTCTGCCTTATGGGTTGTTGGAGTCATTTAGGCTTTACCCAGCAGGTCTGCATAGAGAGGATGATTGGACCGGGTACCAAGTGTCTGAGGTGATCTGCACTTGGCTGTGCTGGGGGGAGGTCTTTTGTTCCACCCCTTGGCATTCCTTTAAATACCCTAGGGAAGAGACAGTTCTGATGGATTAGGATCTGTGTACAACATGTTTGCCCAGTGCCTGAAGAGGTCAGAAGAGGGCACCAGATACCTTGGAACTGGAGTTATGAGTTATGGATGGGAACTGAACCCAGGTGCTGTGCAAGAGCAACAAATGCTCTAACCTGTAGCATGAATCTTAAAAGTTCTTATTAATAAAGTCAAACCTGAGGCCAGTTATTGGGATGAACACTGGAAGATCAGAGCCAGAACAAGCCACAACTATCTCATCTTGCCAATTCCTCAGCTGGTCTTGTTTCCTCAGACTGGAAGCTTCTATGTCCTCATCCCAATGGCTCTCAGCTGAACTGCTGCTAGAAGTCTGAAAGCTTAACCAGCCAAATGCTTAACCAGACAAATTCTTCTAGTTTCTGGTCTCCATGCCTTATGTATCTTTCTGTTTCTGCCCTCACTCCCTGGGATTAAAGGCTCACTTCTTGGGATTAAAGGCGTGTGTCACCATGCCTGTCTGTTTCCAATGTGGCCTTGAACTCACAGAGATCCAAAGGGATTTCTGCCTCTGGAATGCTAGGATTAAAGGCGTGAGTGCCACCATTTTCTAGCCTCTGTATCTAGTGGCCGTCTGTTCTCTGACACCAGATAAATTTATTAGGGTACACAATATTTGGGGGAATACAATACCACCACACTAACCGCTGAGCCGTATTTCCAGCCCCTGCACAGTCTGAACTTTGCTTGAAAGACAACTGTTGTTTCCCACCTTGACCAGAGCAAACATCTTTTAAATATAAGTGATACTTAAGGCAAAGATATTCACACTGTCCAGTGCAGTTTTTTTAGGGTCTCCCTTTTTTGAGCAACTGTCATATCTTCTAAGTGCAAATGAGTTTTAGAAATAGAAAGTGATGCTTACTAATTTGAAGTACATGACAAGATCAATATCTGGTCCCCCAAAGTGATAATAAAGTAGTAATATTTATATTATTTCTTTTTACTAAATAGTGCTTCATGTTTTAGCATATATACATTATACCCAAATGTAATTATTGTTATTACTGATGTATATGATTCAGTAGTGTGACAGGCCATTTCAAGAAAGCAAAACAGAAGAATTCTCAGCAGGGCTGGGGATGCAGCTTAGTGGTCAAGCATTTGCCCAGCATGCTCGAGGCCTGGGTTAGCTCTCCAGCACTGCAAACAGCCCAAACAGGAGCCAGCAGAGAGGACGGCCCAGTTGGTAAAGTGCTTGTTGCACAGCATTGAAGACCCGTCAGCACTCATACTGAGCCAGGCACAAAGGCACACACTTGGATCTCTAGTAAGAAGGAGGTCATGTCGAGCCAAGCACGGTAGCATACACACACACACACACACACACACACACACACACACACACACACACACACACACTTGGATCCCTTGTACCGAGGAGGTGGAGACAGGACATCCCCTCCTGCCTGTCTGGCCTGATGGTCAAGCTCCAGATGGATGGCTCCTTGGGAACGACAGCTGAGGTTGACCTCTGTCCTCCACACAGGCACACACACACATGCACTTGCAAACACACCAACACACACACACACACACACACACACACACACACACACACACACACAGATTAAGCAGCAACCAGAGGACAATTCTGTGCTGTGCTGAAGGCAGAAATGCTTGAATAAGCTATTCTTTTCGGGTTCCCCCACCTAACTGAACACAACAAAGACTTTATCTTCTATGAACTTGGCTACAAACCTCGTGGGGCCTTAGGCAGGACAGGACGGGGAAGAGCAGAGTGCAGCACTCATCTGGGTACAAAATTTAAGGGACCATGAACTATTTTAGCAATCAAAATCAATTATATGTCAATATTTTTTTGAGACATGGTCTCACTCTGTAGTCCTGGAATTTGCCACATAGACCAGGCAGGCTTCTCAAACTCACAGAAATCTGCCTGCCTCTGCCTCCTGAGGGCTGGATTAAAGGCGTGGTGTGTGGGCAAGCTGAGACGAGAAAAATAGAGATGAAGGAAACTGGCAAGGTCAGGTGTCACCTACTGGAAACAAGAAAACAAGCACACTTGCCAAAAATGCACAGGGGTGTTCTGAACAACATACAAAGATAAATGTGCTGCTGTGGTTTGAATGAGAACAGCCCCCATAGGCTCATCGATTTGAGTGTCACCAGGGAGTGGAGCTGTTGATGGGATTAGAAGGATTAGGAAGTGTGACCTTGTTGGAGGAAGTGTGTCACTGGGAGTACACTTGGAAGTTCCAAAGAGCTCACACCAGGTCCAGCATTTCTCTCTTTCTGCTGCCTGTGGATTGGGATGTAGCTCTCAGCTGCTTCTTCAGCACCACATCTGCCCTGCTTCCTGCCATAATGACAATAGACGAAACCTCTGAACTGTAAGCAAGCCCCAATTAAATGCTTTCCTTTGTAAGGGTTGTCGTGGTCATGGTGTCTCTTCACAGCACCAGAACACTGACTAAGACACACGTAACAAAAACAAGTATAGAATATTGCTTCATAAATACATCAGAAGGGTAATATCTTTCATGTATTATACAGTCAGCACAATCAGTAAAAATACCTATATATAATTAATTATATTGTTATAAAAATAAGCTTAGGATATAAAGGGCCAATTCAGAAAAAAAATGAAAAACAAGTTGGCCAAGGGGGAGCAGGAAGCTCTAATCATATTAACAAATGCATCTAAGACATGTCGAAGGCAAACAAAGCCGGAAGTGATGATATAGTCTATAGTCCCAGTACCAGGGAGGAGTGCCATAAATTCAAGGATAACCTGGGATACAAGATGAGCTGAGGCCAGCCTGGGCTACATAGTGACAGCCTGCACAGAAAATAAAGAGAGAAAGGAAGGAAGGGAGCGAGGGAGGGAGGGAGGGAAAAAGGAGGAAGGAAGGGAGGGCAAAAAAGGGAAGAGAGGAGAGGGAGGCAGACCATGAAGTGGTAAAGCATCAATGCACAACTCTCCTCAGTACACGTTAGTGTATTCATAGGAAAAGCTGGAGTCACCATGTCTCAGTGTACAGGCTATACTGTTCTCTCTGAATAACGAAAGGAACGGGCACACTCACTTTCTACATTACATGTTTCTTCACATTTGGACTTTGATAATTCACATACATTCTTTTCATACACGAACAAAAAAGAATATTTAAAAGTGAAATTTACAAGCACAGGTCGTACAAAGGTCCGTCACCAGCGGCGCACTATTGTAGCAAGCTCATTCCAAGGGTATGGACAGCACACACTGGAGCAGCCTTCCTAGAGGGCAATCTGGAATTCAAACCACACTCTGAAAATGTCAGCATCTGTTGACACAGTGGCTCCACTCCAGGCACCGTATGTCGGGAAAATGATTAAATACGGAAGCAAATATTTGGCTACAAGGATATTCTTTGTATTATGCTTTCTGTTAAATAATCTAAACATTCAGAAGTAAGGAATTTTTTACTTATTGTACATTCTTCTACTATTCTATAGTCATTAAAAATACAGAAGTCTACTGATATAAAAAGATGTTTACATCTTGTTGAAAAGTGTAAACACACACACACACACAAAAAAAAAAACAGGTCACAGAGATATATGAAACAGTATGAACCTCGAGTCCTTGAATCTAAATCTGGGCTCCTATATGACTTCACTAAGTCCCTGGCCCAAATTCAATTTAAATCCTCATCTTATTTGAAGAGAGAAACAGGGCTGAGTACAAACTGATTTTTGTTCCAAAGCAATTCAGTAACTTGGGTTGTGTGATTCCTAGATTCATAACCAAAATATGTAAGAATTATGTTTACTTATTTAGTGGTGATGGGGAAATGCCCAAAGGCCAGAGGACAACTTGGTGGAGTCAATTCCCTTCATCCTTCCATCAGGCAAGTCATGGGGGATCACAGTCAGGCCATCAGGCTTTGCCACAAGTCCCTTAACTAGCTGACCTACCTTGCCAGCCCCCGGTTGAGGAATTCCATTCTGGCTCATTACCTCTCCACATTGTTGCTGGTAGTGTGCATTCGGAAACTGGAGAGTTATTGGGCAAAAGGTGCATGTGACCTACCAGAGACTGAAGGCTTATCCTCATTCCGTGTCACTAATCTTTTCATTAGGTAGATGAGAAAAAAAAAAAAAAAAAGAGGTGAAGAATTTAATTAACTTTAAATAAGCGCAGATTAGCTGAATTCTCCAGTGAGAGACGCAGAGCTCCATCCTCTCACAGCAGACAAGGAAATTTTTGAAAGGAGTCTCTATAAATGAGGCAAAGATAAAATCTGTAGGATCCCTAGGGAGACAGGTTAATGCCCTAATTGTGAAAATAACTCACAGCTGAATTGCATAGGCTTTGGAGTCTCACTAAATGGCAGGCAACCCTCAGCTGTTCCAGGGGTCAGCCAAGGTTGAACTGCATGCATGCTCCTGTTTACTTCACGCCCTCAACAGGAATCTTCGTCCAGTAGCCCCAACTCTGTAACCTTAAAGTCATTGACAATCCTGAACATTTGTACTGGCCACTTTTATGTCAACTTGACACAAGCTGGAGTCATCTGAGAGGAGGGAGCCTAATTTGAGAAGTTGCCTCTGTAAGATCGGGCTGTAGGCAGGCCCTGTAGGGCATTTTCTTAATTAGTTATTGATATGGCAAAGTTCGATTGTTATGGGCGGGGCCATCCCTGGGCTGTTGGTCCTGGGTTCTGTAAGAAAGCAGAGTGTGCAAGCCATGAGGAGCAAGCCAGTAAGCAGCTCCCCTCCTTGGCCTCTGCATCAGCTCCTGCCTCCAGGTGCCTGCCCTTTGAGTTCCTGCTTTGGCTTCTTTCAGTGGAGCCTGATTCAGGATAAGTAAATCAAATTAACCCTTTCCTCCCCAGGCTGCTTTTGGTCATGGTGTTTCATCACAGTAGTGAAAACCCTAACTAAGACAGCATATAACATCAATTTATCAGCCCCCAAATAAATCAATTGTCCTCTATTAGAAAATGAATATAACTCCAAATGGCTACATTGAAGAAATTAGTATAACATGAAGGAACATATTATGCTTACTAAGATCTAATAACAAAACTTATACTACACTGTGCTGTTCTGTATACAGTGTGTTTAGGATGTTTTATGTTGTAGATGAATTGCTAAACGGTCTTATTAATAAAAACCTGGAGCCAGATATTGGGGTAAAAAGCTGAGAGATCAGAGAAGCAGAAAGAAGCCAGACACATTCTTACACTTGGAGATCCTCCACCAAAGAGACCTACTTCCTGTCTACCCACGCCTATATGCCTTGCTCTTCTACCATCTCATTTCTTCTCTCTGTCCAGCTACATCACTTCCTCTTCATGCCCAGCTCTGTCACTTCTGTACAGACCTCCAGACCTTTATGTTTAGTGCTGGGATTAAAGGGGTATACCACCACGTCTGGCTCTGTTCCCAGTGTGGCCTTGAACTCACAGAGATCCAGACAGATCTCTGCCTACTTACTATAGTTGTTGGCTTTTTCTGCAATCCTCAGACAAACTTTATTGGTGTACACAGATAAAATGTCACTACATTATGTTTTAAAGAGTTTAACAAATTTTTAAAAATTGACAACTTAAATTATATTTAACTGAAACTCTTAGCATTTGATCAGTCCAAGTCTTCCTGAGCACTGAAAAGCCCTTGGCTAGGCGCCTGGGCTAGCCAGGCTACTGAGGATTAGTGATGCCTGAGAGACACAGTGCCAGGCAACACTCCCAGTCCTGTGAAGGGTACACTATTGCACCTTTCCAGATGAAAACCAGAATACAAAGTGTTCTGGTGGAAGATCCTCCTCAACTCCCTTCCCCTATCTCTTTCCCTAAACCTGCCCCTTCAAAGCCCGCCAAAGCCCTCTCTTCCCTCAGAGAGGCTCAAGACCACTCCCACAGGGTATATAAACTGCATCCCTGAAAACAGACACGTGGTTCTTCTGGTTCTTCCAGTCTCTCACTGGCTCCTCTCTGTGGCCTGGGAATCACCCAGGAATGCTTTACCCATTAAACTGGACCTAATTAGGTCCGATTTGGATTGCTTATCAGAAAGCAGTCAGCAGCAGAGCCAGGAGTTAGAACAGCAGGCTGGGAGCTCACTGCTACAGCCTGAGTCTGCAGCACCCACTACCGCCCAGAGTTGAAGGCCTGGTCCTCGGCCTGGTGCTATGAAGAGGTGGTAGATAAGAGGCGGGGCCTAATAGACAACTGTTAGTGACCTAACTGGGGATGCCCTGAAGGGACATTGGTATCCCCCAGCATCTTGCTCTCTCTTTCTCTTTACTTACCAGCTGCCATGAGGTAGCCGACCTTCCCCAACACATGTTCCTAAAATGACCTGCTGCGTTGTGACAGGCCCAGAGGAATAATGCAGGTGTCCATGGATGGAAACCTCTGAGATCCTGAGGTTTTTTGTCCCAGTGAGAAAAAGCCACGTGCTCACTCCACAGCAATTTCAGCACTCCCAAGACCACACTAAGTATTCGGGGCTGGATGAGCAGCCACATGATTACAGAATATAGTCTGACCTTCTAGGGATGAGAAGTACCAGAGACAATCATATATAAAACAGTGTGTGAATTTCATATTTTCTGAGAAATTTAATAATTGAAATTATAAACAAATTTTAAATATAAAAGGAATTTAATTTGCTTTTTCTGTACATTATTCTAACATGCAATGCTTAAGAAAATCCTACTATATAAGTATGTAAATGTGAAATTTAACATAGTAAATTAGTAAGCTTGCTGAGCATTTATCAAAGAATGAAAGTGTTTAACTTGATAGATTTATAGATAAATTTGAGAAATATGGTTAAATGCTTAACAAGTAGGCCCAACAATCATAACTGTATCAGGACCAGCGAGATGGCTCCACAGTTAGACATTAGGACACCTGGATTCAATCCCAGAACCCACATCACAGGAGAGCGCAGTCACAGGCCCCAGTCGGAGGAGGGAATCACTCAGCAAGCTGTCCTCTGACTGCAACACATACACACAAAATAAATGTAATTGTTTCAGTTGTACGGCCAAAACACATTAAATTCAAACACCTTTACCGCTTCCTAACCATGCACAAAAAGCCCCTCACATTTAAAATCTTAAGTGAGCCCACCTAGGGAGGTGCTTGTCCTGGAAGCCTGGTGACCTGAGTCTGACCCCAGAACCCACATCACAGTGGAAGGAATGACTCCACAAGGCTGTCCTCTGATTTCTACATATATGTGGCAGTGTGCCCATACACACACACACACACACACACACACACACACACACACACACACACACGGTACTGGTAGTAGTATTGATAATAATAATAATAATTCTTAAGGATTTATTTGAAATTCTCATGGACAGTTGGTGCAGATATAACCCTGAAGCAATTGTCGCGCTTCCCCCGGTGACATAAGTAAGAAGTGGTGTGTCCTGCATTTCAGCCCAAGCGACAACAGCTCACTCCCCACTTTCCTAGACCACCTCCAGGAGATGGAGACTGCGTTTTTGTAAAACAGTGGTTCCTGGGGCTGGAGAGATGGCTCAGAGGTTAAGAGCACTGCCTGTTCTTCCAGAGGTCCTGAGTTCAATTCCCAGCAACCACATGGTGGCTCACAACCATCTATAATGTGATCTGGTGCCCTCTTCTGACGTGCAGGCATGCATGCAGATAGAACACTGTATACATAAATAAATAAATCTTTAAAAAAAAAAACAAAAAAAAAAACAGTGGTTCCTAATGCTGTGGTGACCCCCCCTTCCTAATGCTGTGGTGACCCCCCTTCCTAATGCTGTGGTGACCCCCCTCCTAATGCTGTGGTGACCCCCCTCCTAATGCTGTGGTGACCCCCCCTTCCTAATGCTGTGGTGACCCCCCCTTCCTAATGCTGTGGTGACCCCCCTCCTAATGCTGTGGTGACCCCCCTCCTAATGCTGTGGTGACCCCCCCTCCTAATGCTGTGGTGACCCCCCTCCTAATGCTGTGGTGACCCCCCTTCCTAATGCTGTGGTGACCCCCCTCCTAATGCTGTGGTGACACCCCCCCTCCTAATGCTGTGGTGACCCCCCTTCTAATGCTGTGGTGACCCCCCTCCTAATGCTGTGGTGACCCCCCCTTCCTAATGCTGTGGTGACCCCCCCTCCTACTGCTGTGGTGACCCCCCCTCCTAATGCTGTGGTGACCCCCCCTCCTACTGCTGTGGTGACCCCCCCTCCTAATGCTGTGGTGACCCCCCCCTTCCTAATGCTGTGGTGACCCCCCTCCTAATGCTGTGGTGACCCCCCCTCCTAATGCTGTGGTGACACCCCTCCTAATGCTGTGGTGACCCCCCCTCCTAATGCTGTGGTGACCCCCCTCCTAATGCTGTGGTGACACCCCTCCTAATGCTGTGGTGACCCCCCCTCCTAATGCTGTGGTGACACCCCTCCTAATGCTGTGGTGACACCCCCTCCTAATGCTGTGGTGACACCCCCACCATAAAACTTCCATTGTTACTTTACAATGTAATTTTGCCACTATTGTGGATCATAATGTTAACGTCTGTGTTATCTGATGGTCTCAGGCAGCCCCTGTGAAAGGGTCATTTGACCCCCAGAGGGTTGAGATCTGCTGCTACAAAAGGTCTCAGAGCTGGATGTACAGCTCAGTGACAGAACTGTCACTTAGCAAACTTGATGCCGTGCGTGTTCAGTCCCAAACAAGCCCTCCCCAGAGAAAAGCCAATTCTAAATACATAACTCAGAGGAATGTATATGCTGATCAGCTAACGCTAGTCTTTCTTGGAGTAGGAATTATGAAGGCTCTTTTTTGTTTTTATGATGTTCATTGTTTGAAGAAAAGGAATTCTCTCTTTTCAGCCATCTTTCAATGCTTTTTCCTGACAAATTTAACATGAAGAAGTTCTGAGTGTTTAATCAGGCAATTATTAAATTGCTACACTTACCGTCCTGATCATCGTTACCCCCCATTCATCCATTTCTCTAGGGAGTGTCTATGTCTTAACTGTCATCCTTCCCAGGAAGAATAGGCCACACAATTTGCCGCTATAGTAGCTGAAGTACACTTTATATAGGCATTTAAGTTTCAAAGTGTTTTCTTTCCTTAAAAGGCGTATTCCTTTTGGTTATTAACTCTGGCGTAGCATTGGGGTAGATGTTACAAGGCAAATTTAACTAAAGTGGGAAAATTCAATTGAGGTGGTTCATAAACTAGAAAAATGGGTTAGCCTCTGAAGAAAAACATCCCGTGTAAGGATCTGAGTGGTGCATGTCGTGTAACAAGCACTTCGTTTCCTAGTGTTCAGTGCCCGTTGCTCACGGATCAGCCTAGCTTAAGCATTCCGTAATTTTGACACTCATTAGACGCATGTCACATTCCACATGTATTTTTATGAATCAATTGATTTTATGACAAAAGTAAATAAAAATAAATCTAAAGGTAATTAATTTCTTAACCACAAAGATATCTTTTAAGTTAGGTCCTGGGAATACTTTACTTATCATGACCCAAATATATTCGTATTTTGTCCCGGACTGTTTTGGTGGTGGAAGTTTCTGGATATAGAAACTTCCAGAGAACGTGCTCGCACAACACAGCTCCGGTGCCCGGCCAGCTGGTCTCCCTAGGTGGCAGCCAGAGCAGAGAACCAGCATCCAAGAGCTGAGCAAAGCTGGCAGCGGGTTAGGAGCTGAACTCCCCGCCCACTCTAAGCCCCGCCCCTCCCGCCTCAGCCCCGCCCCCAGCCCGCTCCCGGTCCGCGTGAGCGCCTGCGCGGGGCGGAGCCTCGAGCGCGCTTTCTCTCTGGCTGTGCAGAGGTGTAGTTCCCGGAAGCTTGTGCAGTTCCGGGCGGAGAACCCCGGTTCCTGCCGCCAGGGGCTGGGGAGGCGTCATAGCCTGGAGTGGCCTTGGCTGTGAGCCTGCTGGCATGGGTGGGTTCTGAAAGAACGGTTTCCCAGCCCGGCTTGGATGAAGTGACAGGGTGGGCGAAAGGCGAGCATCAGAGTTACAGAATGCTTACACGAGGGTCGGAGCAAGGATGCCACCTCTGAATCCTTGGCTTTTGAATGAGGGGGCTGGGGGGTTGGTTTTTTGAGCTGGTCTCCTTATGAATCCCAGGCTGGCTTTGAACCCCTTCCAATACTGGGATCACAGGCGTGCACCGCTACTCCAGGCTACTGTAATACTAAACATTTTTTAGGCTAATTCATCGTCACAAAATAGAAATGGCTGGACTCACCGTCTATGTTGCAACACTCCACGGGCTACCTGTTAATTACAGTAGACACCCGACTTAATAACCTTCAGACCAAGGTTTGACAAGAAAATAGGGGTGTTGGTGTTTGTGAGTTCTCTTCGGGAGTCTGAAAGATACTGAAGAAAAAAATCCAGCGAATATTTTTCTCAAACAAAGGGCTGGAAGCCACTGTCATTTTGTTTTTTTGTTTTGTTTTGTTTTTCTGTCTAATACCAGTGTATTCGTTGGCTGGTGTGCGCACATGAGATCAAAGCAAAGCCTGGCATCTTCAGACTTGAGAGATCCAAGAGAAACAGAGCTTCGCCTGCTTCAACTCCATGCCATTGTAACAGACGAATTCTAGATGCGGAAGAGACGTGTAGAGTTCATAACTAGCTACTCGCGTGAAGTCTCATCCTTCCGCTTTGACGGCGGCTGGTTAGGGAGAAGGCGTGCATAATCCAACGCCTGTCAGCCGACAAGTCCGCAGAGAACATTCTGAGCGCACTCTCACTCCATGAAATGTCTGGATGTTTCTCCCCCTCCACCTCTGATAGCACAGTTGAGGGCTTGAGGAAACAATAAGTAAAGGACGGGCTTGTGAATTTCTATTTGAGAGACCACAAGGTAAAATTAGAACTAGGGCGTCTATTTTTACCACACTTAGTAATAAAGGGTGGATTTTTAAAAGTAGGCTGGACTTGCCATTCATTATTGGAACTGTCACAACTCTGAAATCTCCTTTGTCTTCATTATACAGAGAGAACCCTGCTTTGTAGAACGTAAGGTATATTGGCCAAGGTAATATGGTTCCTAAGTTACCAGTTAAGGATTGAACACTGGTTATCTATCTCTCAAAAAAAAAAAAATGATGGCATATGACACATGCATCCTGGCACACAATATACACATACACACAAAATAAATTTAAATTTAAAACCACACAGAATGAACTGAGGACCCTTATGATAAATCTCATCAAGGAACTGGAATGTAGTGCATGCTTCTGACTCCAGTACTTGGGGGGCTGGTGTCTTCATCACTTAGACCAACTTGGCCGATGTAGCAAGACCTGTCTAAAAGGGAAACAGAAAAGCCATAAAAGAAACAGCTTTATGCAAGGTGTGGTAGCACATTCCTGTAATCCCAGTGCTTAGGAGACCTATACAGACCCGGTGCTAAGGAGATCCATAAGTACTAAAGTCACGTAGCCTGTGTGTCATCTATTAAATATTATAGTAGCCATTGTGATTACAAGCTAGTCAGCAAAAACGTACAGGGCTTTGTTTTAAGTTTTATTTGAAAGTCAAAGTAAGGGAGTGGGTGTTAGCACTTGCCCATTTGAAGGTGTTTTTGCTGTTTAAAGACCATGTGCTGATGTCTGATTTTCATGTCAGGTAATATTAGCCTCAAAAATGAATTGGGAAGTATTTCCTGAGGTATCTGTGAAAATTTGCTGTTAATCCTTCTTTAAATGTCTAGTAGAATTCAGTGGTGAAACCATCTGGGCCTGCTGTTTTCTTTGTGGGAAGTACCCTTTCCTTAAATGAGTAACCCAGTCTACAGTAGTGGCGTGCGTAGTTTCAAGAGACTGCCAGACTCTTTTTCAGAGCGAATAACCCAATGTGCATTGCCCACCATATGTACTGTGTCTATCAGCCTTCGGAAATGTCGCTATTTTTTTTATTTTAGCCATTCTGGAATATAGAAATATCTTACCATGGTTAAAAAACATTGTTACTGTTATAATTACTGCACGTTTGTATGTATGGGCTCTCTCCTTCACCACGTGGGGCCTGTGGATTAAACTCCCGTCATGAGGCTTGGTTACACCAAGTGCCTTTACCAGCTGAGCTATCCTCCCTGTCACTGCAGCTTTAATTTACTTTCCCCTAATTACTGAAAGACTGAAATCTTTTAAATATTTGCTTGTGTGTGTGTCCTTTTTAGTAGGATGTCTTTAATCATACTGTGATTGGATTTGCTTTGTATTGTTGAGTTTTGAGCATTCTTGATATATTCTAGACACTATGTGGTTTACAGATATTTCCTCCCAATCTGTAACTTGTTTTTCTGACTTCACAGCATTTTCTACAGAGTAGCATTTTCAACTTTGATGGAATGCAGTTTTTACATTTTTCCTTCAATGAATTGACTTTAGAAGTCTTTGTCCCACCTTAGATTGAAACATTTTCTTCTCATTTTCTTCTCAAATGTTTCATATGTTGTATCTACATCAATGATACAGTTTGAGTTAGGTTTGGCATAAGGTATGAGGTGTGACTTCATCGTTTTCGTCTTTAGATATCCACTGGTTTATAAGGCTTGCTCTCCACATTGAACTGTTTCTGCACCTTTGTCAAAATTCAACTAGGAGATGACGAGATGGCTTAGGGGCCTTGAAAGTCTGACAACCTAGTTCAGTCCCTCGATCCCACAGAAGGAGGAAAGAACTGACTCTTCCAAGTTGTCCACTGCCCTCCACATTCATGCATACAAGTGCCTATCTTTCACATACGTACAGTAACAATGATGATGGGTCTTTCTTTAGACTGCCAGCTCCTAAGTAATGACATGAAGAGTTTTTATGAATTATGAAAGCTTGGCCTTAGTTTAGGCTTGTTCCCAACTAGCTCTTAAAACTGACATTTTAAGAAGACCTGTTCCAGCACCCACACAGCAGCTCACAACCTCCTGCAACTCCAGTTTCAGGGACCCCGACACCCTCTTCTGGCCTCCACACACACTAAAAAAGAAAAGAAAGAAAAGCAAATTACTTTCTCATAGTGCTGGAGGATAGGAAAGGTAAGAACATGGTATTAGCAGATGCAGTACCCAGTGAGAGCCAGATTCATAGATGGATAAGAGTGCACATTCTCAATGTCCTCACATAACAGAGGACAGATCATCTCTCTTGGGCCTCTTTTCCTGTTTGATCTGCTTTAGTTGGTTGGTTTGCTGTGCTAAGAATTGAAGTCAGGGCCTTGAGCATCGAGGCAAGTGCTCCACCACTGAGCTACATTCCAACTCATTGTGAGCCATTACAAAGTTATTTTGATTACTATATTTATTTATTTTTGTGTATGTATACACAAGCATACCATGGCATATCTGTAGAGATCAGAGGATGCTTGTGGAAGTCAGTTTTCTCTTTCCATCATGTGAGTTCCAGGGATCAAACTCATATTATCAGACTTGTCAGCAAGCTCCTCTACCCTTTGCCTACTGAGATATCCTGCCAGTTGGGCCATTTCTATAGGACACTTACGCCCATTCGCAAACCCCCGTCTTACCTCCCACAAAAAAGAGGTTTTCAAGCATAAAGGAAGAGATAGGAAGAATGTGGAGGGAAGTCATCCACTGGATGCCTGCCGCCCAAGATCAGAAGTTCTAGTTTGACATGTTGACTGCCTGATGGTGTCTGCACACTGTCTAGAAGTAACAGGGGATGTGCCACGTTGCTGTCAATATTGTTTTGGTGTGGATAAAAATGAACTATTGAAGAAAAACTCGGTTGGAAATTCTGTAGTACTAAGACAGTATTGGGTGACAGTTATAGCTATTGCTTGAGGTGAACTTCATTCACATTTTTCTGAGTAGCTTTGACTCCTTACTAAGGATTATGAATGCAAGCTTGACCTGATTGTGCCAGAGTGAAGAACCCCTATTTTCTGAGCCATATTTCAGATCAGTATAACACACCTTAAAGCTAATTTCTACACAGATAGATGGTTCTAAGTTCCTTTTGCTGGAGATTTGGTGACTTGGGATATTCATAACTTTCTTATATCCCATTTCTACTTATAAGTATTAGATTACACACCTATAGTTCCAGCTACTCAGGAGGCTGAGGCAGGAGGGTCACAAGTTTAAGGCCAACCTAGTCAACAAAAGACTGTGTCAAACTGAAGTAGAGAAGGACTGGGGACCAGGAGTAGTTGTGATCCCAGTAGGTGAGAAAAGCAAGTTCAACACCAGCCTGGTCTACACAGCCAGGAGCAGTTGTGATCCCAGTGGGTGAGAAGAAAAAAGTCTAGCACCAGCCTGGTCTACACAGCCAGGAGCAGTTGTGATCCCAGTGGGTGAGAAGAGGAAGTCCAGCACCAGCCTGGTCTACACACAGAAGAAAAGGGAGGGGCAGAGGAAGGAGAAGTAGGGGGAGATGAGGAAGAGGGAAAAGAGGGAGAGGAGAGAAGGGGGCAGGATTAGGTAGGGTGCTTACCTAGCAAGCTTGAGGCCCCACATTCAGTCCTCTATAGCAGACACACACACACACACACACACACACACACCACCACCACCACCAACAACAACAACAACAACACTACTAAAATTGATGCTTGATCAAAAAATATCACGGAGCCTGTGTCCAACAGATCCAGAGCCAACCTCATTCTAGCCCATTCAAGGAATGCAGGTGACCGGGTGGTTCAGCAACATCTCTCCTTATACAAGGAATTTAGCCCTTCCCCTTCCCAGCTCTGTCCTCTCCGAAACTTCAGGGTCCATTTCTGACCCGGTAGTTACAAATTTCTTAACCATTATATTAGATATTAGATAGTACCTAGTCATAACTTTGTTAAATTTAACTAGAAAGCCATCTAGGCCCAGGCCTTTTTTTTTTTTCTCCTTTAAAAAAAAAAATGTATCGCTGGGTGGTGGTGGCGCATGCCTTTAATCCCTGCACTAGGGAAGTAGAGGCAGGCAGATGGTCTACAGAGCGAGTTCCGGGACAGCCAGAGTGGTTACAGAGAAACCCTGTCTCAATAGATAGATAGATAGATAGATAGATAGATAGATAGATAGATAGATAGATAGATAATTTTCCCTATATGGGTGTTTTGCCTACATGTATGCCTATATGCCATGTACCTGCCTCATGCCCACGGAGGCCAGAGAGGGTGTTGGACCCCTGGAGATGGAGTTAGAAATGATTGTGAGCCACCATGCAGGTGTCCTGAAAGAGCAGCCAGTGCTCTTAACCAATGACCATCTCCAGCTCCTAGGCTCTTGTTAAAGAATAGTTTTTCTCTTTAATTTTTGAATGTATATATGTGATATATACATGGAAGAGAGAGAGAGACTCCCACTATGTGTCTTAGGCTGAATTTGAACTTTCTGTGCAGCCCAGGCTGGCCTCAAATCTATGTTTCTCCTGTCTCTCTGCCTCCTTAGTGCTGGGTTACAGGCTTCTACCACCATGTCCAGTCTGAAATTAGTTACTTAGTCTATTTACTTGTAGGTCTACTGAAGCTGTCTTCTGTAGCTTTGGCAGTTTGTGTCTCTTCAGGAATCTTATCTAATTTGCTGACATAGTTTTCTCCTCCTTCCTTTTCATACAACCAAACTACTATTTCTCAACACGATTCACACACTTCTGACCCCTTAGTATTGTACTCTATTGCCTTCAGCTTAATCTCTGCCCTCTGAAATGTATCAATTACCTCTGGGACCAAACTGGTCTTCAGAGTTCTCTAGGGAACACATGAACAAATAGATATGATAAGGTCTCAACTCTCAGAGGACTCTTTGTCTAGTCTAATGTTTCCTAAAGTGTGGTCTTCGTAAGTCCTTGAAAACACAAACTAGCTAGGTTCTGTACCAGGTGCGGGCAGCATCACGCAGTTGAAGTAGGGGGACTGACCTGAAGCCCCCTCCTACCCCAGACAGTTGGGAGATCCCTGCCTGTTGGTCCCTTGACAGGTTAGTGGGGCCATGGTCAAGACAGTGTAGAGCAGCCTTCCTTTTGGAGGTCCAGGTGAGAATTCTGATTCCTTGGTCTATCTTGTTAGGTAAGTTTATGGGCCTGAGGACAGGAGTTATAGCTCAGTGGTAGAGCATTTGGCATGCTCAGGGTCACCTAGGTTTAATCCCCAGCACTGTGAAAAAAACTTCATGGGCCTGTTTTTTTTTTTTTTCTTCTGTTATGGCTCTCTCTCCTCTCTTCTCTCCCTCTCCCCCACTCCTACCTCCACATCATCTCATCTCATCATACTCAGACTACCCTGGGAATGGCTTTGAACTTTGGCTGGTCTTCCCATCTCTCCCTCCCAAGTGATGGATTTCACCGCTACTCTTGGCTTTATGTGATGCTGAGGATCCAACCCATAGATTCCTGCATGCCGGGCAAGCAGTCTGCTAACCGAGTTATATACCCAGCCCTTTTGATACGGCTTTAATACACTCTGTACCCATACAGTCACACTCTACTTTGCAAAGTATGTAGAATAAATTCATCTGTCCGTGCCTTGTGGGTGGCAGCATCTATGTGACAAACAAGATACTGATTTGCTCAACTTTAGCATTTGCAGACAATCAGAGGCAACTTTTGCTTTGTAAAATGGAGTCAATCTGGGTAAGTGTCCTAGCTAGGATTACTATTGCTGTGATAAAACACCATGACCAAAGCAACTTGGGGAGGAACGGGTGTATTTGGCTTACACTTTCATGTCACTGTTTATCATCAAAGGAAGTCAGGACAGGAACTCAAACAGGGCAGGAACCTGGAGGCAGGAGCTGAAGCAGAGGCCATGGAGGAGTGCTGCTTACTGGCTTGCTTCCCATGACTTGCTCAGCGTACTTTCTTATAGAACCCAGGATCACCTGTCCAGGAATGCTCCCCCCTACAATGAGCTGGGCCCTCCCCCATCAATCATTAAGAACATGCTCTACAGGCTTGTCTATAGCCTGATCTTATGGAGGCATTTTCTCTAGAGTCTCCCTCCTCTCCAATGACTCTAGTGTATGTCAAGTTGACATAAAACTAGCCAGGACAGCCTGATAAAACTGGAAAGTCAGTTTCATACAACTTAGTGCAGGACACAGCCTACTCTCCAGACTATCATTTCTTCCAAAGCAGTGCCTGATTCTCATTGGCAGTCCTATTTCTCTAGGATGATCTGACATAGACAAGCCCAGTGTTTACCCATTTCCCAAGAGCATGTGGTCACAGAACCTTCTGAAACTTTACATAACACCTATAAATGACCCAAAGCATATCTGCTCCATGGACACACTTCAGAAAACAAAACAGTATATTCATTACCATGTACACCCAAATAAGTACAGTACATATTAGGATTGCATAGCTGAGAGCCAGTCTTTGACTGGGAAAATGAGGGAAAGGCAGAGGAGGAGGCAGAAGTAATACCTTTCAGACAATCAGAAAGAAAACCAGCGGTGGAGATGTACAGGGTAAAGGAAGCTAAGGAAAGAGACGGGTCAAGATCACGGAGGTCAAAGCCAAGGAAGCACTCTTAGGGTTGACATTGTTGGAACCAATGTCAACCTTCTGAAGGAAAATTTCAGGGAAATGATGACAGCAAGTACTGGAGTGGCTGAACTTGTAGGAAGGAGAGAGGTTGTTTTTCTTATTTGCTGATTTTTTGTTTCAACCCCTAGAATTGTGCCTGGTGTGTTCAAAGCTCTCAACAAACATTAAATAAGTGAATGAATGAATTAATCCATGATGAGTGATTGGTTTTTTTTTAAGTAGAATAAACCAGGCATGCTGGTGCACAGTTCCGGGGAGTGGCGAGGAGGAGCCGAGTTCAGTTACGTAGTGTGCTGTGCTTTGGCTACACGGGACTGTCGTGGAAAAGGGGTGTGGGAGACTAGAAGCAAGGGAGGTTACAAAGGAGAGAGATGGATGTGTGACGACTGAGGAACGAGTGTCTTGAACAGGCTCTAGGCTGAAGACTCCCGTGGGAAAGTAGAAATCATACAAAGTTGGCAACACGAGCCTCTGAGGAGCTGAGAGGGTGAAGGCCAAGCCTGACCATCTGAATTTGATTTTGGGACACACATGGGTTGTCCTCTGACTTCCACACATGCCCTGTGGCATGTACCCTACACACACACACACACACACACACACACACACCACAATAATGTGGAAAAAGAAAACACAGAAAACTGATGAACACTATGGTGATGGAAGCAAGAAAGCCTGGGAACAAGGCCCCAGACAACAGGGTAGGAGACAGGGCTCATGGTGGTCACATGAATCTGCACAACCCACTCAACTGCCCATCCAGAGACCAGTCTGCAGTGCCTCCCTGCCTTTTACCTCCTTGGTACCAGTGTTCTCAGTCCACATTGTATTGCCCCACATCCACTCCTGCTGTGCACACACCCTCAGCACTAAGTAAGGCACTTGCCGCTTCTTGCCTGGGGTGTTATAGTGGTTTTCCTGGCTGTACAAATGAGTTCTTCAGTTCTGTCAGCCCTTTCCCATATTGCTATCAGAACTATGATCTGAAACCATGAAATGAACCCACTAGTTCTCTCTTTAAGAGTAACATTAGGGCCTAGTGGTGGGGACACACGCTTTTAATCCCAGGACTTGGGAGGCAGAGACAGGTGGATATCTGAGTTTGAGGCCAGCCTGGTCTACAGAGTGAGTTCCAGGACAGCCAAGGCTACACAAAGGAACCCTGTCTTAAAAAAAAAAAAAAAAAAGAAAAAAAGCAGCTTTTGTGGCAGAGTGCTTGAGTAGCATGCATATGGCCCTAGATTCCATCCCCAGCCCTGGGGTGGGGCGGGAGCAACAGTGTGCTGGCTGCTGGGAAGGAACCAAGGTCACAACAAAATGGAGAAGTCTAGAGAATGAAATGTCCTCTTCCATGAGATTAGCAAAGATTTAAAACCATGAAAATACTCAATATTGGCAAATGTGTGGGAAAATGAACAACTGCAGCCACTATTAATAAAAGTCTTACAAGAGGCAACCTTTTTAGAAAGTTTAGCAATCTCAATTATAGAAATATCAATTTGCCCAGATACTGATTATTTCTGGAGTTGCAAAATAGAAAAGACTAACATTCAGAGTGGAGATGTAGCGCAACTGAGAGAGGAGTGCTCATCTCGGATGCACAAAACCCTGGGTACCACATAGTCCAGATGTGATAGCACGTTCTATAATCCCCGAACTCGGGAAGTGGAGGCAAGAGAATCAGAATTCAAGATCCTCCTCTGCTACACAAGACACATTCTGCTCCATGTTTTCACTAATTTTCATAATATTCAACATTTGTAATTGTGTGTATGTGTGTATATATGTTTGAACATTTAAAAACTGAAGACAAAAATGAAAAACAGCTGGGTGTGGTGGTTTAAACCTGTACTCTGCCATTCAGAATCACCCATGGTCTTGCCAAATATGGCAAAATTGCCTACTCTGGCGGCTGATGCAGGAGGATCACAGTGCATTTGAGGCCAACCTGGTCTACACAGTGAGTTCCAGTCTAGCTGGGATACAGAGTGAGACCCTAATTCAAACAAACAAAGAGAAGATTGTCTATTTCTCCCACAATGGCTGCGGAAGCAGTCTTCAACCTCAGCAGGCATCATACTCACTTGGTTCCGCTTATTAGAACAGGCTGCTGAGCTCCACTCAGGTTGTTGTTCAGTAGGTCTAGGGGTCTGTATCTCTACCATCTGTGGTGGTTTGAAGAAGAACGGCCCCCACAGGCTCTAGATTTGAATGCTTAGTCATCAGGGAAAGGCACAACTTGAGAAGGATTAGGAGGTGTGACCTTGTTGGAGTAGGTGTGACCTTGTTGGAAGTGTGTCACTGGGGGTGGGCTTTGACATTTCAAAAGCCCAACTCCACCCCAGTGTCTCTCTTCCTGCTGAGTGCAGATCCAGATGTAGAACTCTCAGCTTCTTCTCCAGCACCATGTCTGCCTGCACGCCTCCATGCTCCCCACCATGATTATAATGGACTGAACCTCTGAAACTGTAAGCCAGCCCCAATTAAATGTTTTCCATATAAGAGTTGCCGTGGTCATGGTGTCTCTTCACAGCAATAGAAACCCTAAGTAGGACACCATGTTCCCAGGGTGCCTGAGCAGCCCTGGGAAGCTCTTCTCCCCACTGGATTCCGTTGTCAACTTTGGTGGGAGGAGATGTCTGCTGTCCCTGCAGTGGAACCTGTGTGGCTTGTGTCTCCTTGCTAGGATTTACTCTGGATCTTGTCTTTTCTGTAAAATAAAATGTTCATTTCCAACTAAGTATTCAGTCTCAGGTTCTGTATGTAATCCATGCTTAAATTATACAGCTGAAGCTCTACCCCCAGGCATGTGGGCAATTAATTACCTCCAAGTCACAAAATGCTACTTTTTGCTAATTTGTATTTGAGGAGAGTGCAGGAATTAATTAAACATGTCTGTAGCTGCCTGGTGTTTATTCGCTGACAATGAGCCGGAATTATTGCGTCACTAAGCTGCTCTCTGGAGATTTGTTTGGAGTTGTGCTAAGAAGCGAACTGTTGTCATGACCCTTTGCCTAGATCTCTTCAAAACAGTCATTAGATTTGTGTTTTCCATAACACACACACTAAATCTCATAATCAGGAGGAAAACTGAAACAATTCCTAGAATTTTAGGCTTGCACAGGTAGGGCTTGGGCTAATGAGCATAGCTGGGATTTCCTAACGGTGAAAAATGAGAGCTGACCACTTAGAAGTATTGAAGTGTCTGTGGCTCCAAAGAGTAAACTGCAACAGTGTGTAGAATTAACTATTAACTTTACAAGCTTGATCAATAGCGCTCTTTCCAGAAAGGTAAAGAATTAAGCACTTCGTTGCTACAAGGGTTACTCCACAGTTTGAAGTCCCCAAGTGGGAGGCAGCTTTTAAAGTGACAGTGCACTTGTATCATTTGTAAATGTCCACTAATGCAGCCAGCTAGGCTGTGTCTGTTGGCAGCAAGGGCTGTGACCTTTCTCCACAGCCCGGTATTGTCCTGGCGTTGTTTATGAGCATCTATACACGTGAGTGCTGAAGAGACAAGTTCAGGAGGGGAAAGCTGAAGCCACGAAGGAAAATAAAGCCAACAGCCAGCAAGGATTTCAACCTTTCCTTCCTGGTCTCAGGACTTCAGAGACCTCGAGAGATTGATTTCCGCTCACTGCTGTCAAATTAGCTTTGTCTCATCCATCTATTACCAGTATTTCGTTTTACAAGATAAGCAGCGTGGGGAAATGTATGCAGGGAAATTGAGCACTAGGAGTTTAGGAGACCCCAGCCAGTGGGTCCTGCTGTAACCAGCAGTTGCTAAGGGTAGCTCAGGCTAGTTTCAGGGCAACCTCTCTGGGTTTCATTTTCCTTCTCAAGGGCTTTAGGCATCAGGGCGCTTTACTCAACCCCGTGAGAGTTTTGAGTCATTCAGCTGAAGGACAACCATGGTTTAAGTCCCTGGAGTTTGAACCTCATTTTAATATCCACACTAGCTACTACAATGAATGCATTACCAGCTCTTCATGTTAGCATCCACACTAGCCACTGCGATGAACGCATTACCAGCTCTTTGTGTTCAGCACCCCTTACGCCATTTGTAGATACTAAAAGTGCTTCTGGATAAGCACCACAGACTAGCCCAGCTGGAGGGACATTCCATTCTTTTCCACTCAATCCTCTTCTTTCAGCAAGCAGTCCCTGCTTAGAAAGTTCCCGAAGACCAGGATGCTTGGGAGCAGAGGTGGAATTAAAACCAAGATCTCTGCTCATCTAGATTTCTAATCTGGAAGCTCTTTGTACCCAGGGTGACTAAATGCCTGAGTAACTTCTCACTTGTACAGTCAGAGAAAGCCTCTGTGAATTCATTAACCTTTTTGTTTAGATGTATTGGTCATATGCAAAAAGAAAAAAAAAGACACCTCTATTTAAAGTCGTGTATATCAGCACCGAGGAAGTGCTCTCAGATTTTCCCAGGAACTATTTTAGAGACGTCTTCTAAAGCAGGGTTTGGTCTGGGTTGAGACAGGTTCTCTCTAGATAACTCAGGCTGGCCTAGAATTTTGAGCCTCCTGTCTCAACTTCCTGCGTGCTGGATATCAGGTGTGCTATCTCACTCGGTTTCTAAAGCCGTTTGATGATGTGCATACACAACGCAGAGTTTTCAAGAGAACACTAACAAGGACAGTTAAGTCTCTACGGATTAGTAGGCTGTCCGTATTAAGAGCCTAATGTTATTAGACTGTTAGGTTTATCAGCATGTCATCAGTCTATGGAGTTCCTCCCCACCGCTCCAGTGGGTGCAGCAGCTCTTCCAGCTAATGCGGAAGGTGCTTCGAGGAACATGCAGGGCTGAACACTCAGCCCAGAAAACGTGGATCTGATGTTCCCAGGTGTGTCCCTTTGAAGGATTACTTTGATTCAGAGAAGGGGTTCACCACTGAGTCAATTTAAAAGTACACTCCAGGGCTGTTGAGATGACTTGTCAAGGAAGGGCACTTGCTGAATAGGCCCGAGGACTTGACCTTGATACCCAAAGTTGTCCTCAAGCCTCTGTATGAAAATCATGGCACACATACACCCAAACATCATACACACAACAATATTGTTTACAGAATAAACAGGTCAGGATGGTGGTGTACACTTGTAACCCTAACACAGGTCAGGATGGCGGTGTATGTAACCCTAAAACAGGTCAGGATGGCGGTGTATGTAACCCTAACACGGGTCAGGATGGCGGTGTATGTAACCCTAACACGGGTCAGGATGGCGGTGTATGTAACCCTAACACGGGTCAGGATGGCGGTGTATGTAACCCTAACACGGGTCAGGATGGCGGTGTATGTAACCCTAACACGGATCAGGCATGGTGGTGTACGTAACCCTAACACAGGTCAGGATGGCGGTGTATGTAACCCTAACACGGATCAGGCATGGTAGTGTACGTAACCCTAACACAGGTCAGGATGGCGGTGTATGTAACCCTAACACGGGTCAGGATGGCAGTGTATGTAACCTTAACACAGGTCAGGATGGCGGTGTACACCTGTAACCCTAACACTCAAGAGACAGGAGATTTTTTAGTTTGAGGCCAGCCTGGGCAAAAGAGTGAGATTCTGTTTAAAAAATAAAGAAGGCCAGCTGGTGGTGGCACACACCTTTAATCCCAGCACTCAGGAGGCAGAGGCAGGCAGATCTCTGTGATTTCGAGGCCAGCCAGGTCTACAGAGCAAGATCCAAGACAGCCAGGACTACACAGAGAAACCCTGTCTCAAAAAACCAAAAATAAATGAATAAAGAAGAAACACAATTAACATAATTGCTTTTGCTGTGTTAATTCATGTGACTATTCAGTTAACATATATTTATTTGTTTTGTGCTACTCTGTGCCAGGTACTGTTTTGGATGCTATTATACAGGACACAGACCTCTGCTCAGAAAGCTTGTAGAGAGTATAATGAATATAGGTTTCTCCTGTTAAAATAGTGATTGTGTGTGTGTGTGTGTGTGCATGTGTGTTTACATGTTTGCATGTTTGCTGTGTGATGTCTTTCTGTATGCTGTGAATATATGTTGTTCCCATTGGTTAATAAATAAGCTGCTTTGGCCTATGGTAAGGCAGCTTAGAGGCAGGCAGGAAATCCAAAGAGACAGGAAAGAGAAAGGCAGAGTCTGGAGAGACACCAGCCCGCCACCCAAGGAGCAACATGCCAGCAGACCAGTAAAGTCACAGAACACGTGGCAAAACATAGATTAATAGAAATGGGTTAATTTAAGATATAAGAGCTAGCTAGCAAGAGGCCTGCTATAGGCCATACAGTTTGTAAATAATATTAAGCCTCTCAGTGATTATTTTATAAGTGGCTGTGGGACCATGGGGCAGAGCAGGACCAGAGAAAACTTTCGACTACACGTTTACCACAGTGGTGTGCACGTGAAGGTCAGAGGACAACTGATGGGACTCAGTTCTCTCCTCCCACCACGTGGATCTCAAGGATTGAACTCAATCATCAGGCTTGGTAGCAGGAACCTTTTCCCACAGAACCATTTTGTCAGTTCCAACTGTCTTTTTAATTGGCTGAGATCCTGTGATTGGTTGAAGGATGGGTACCAAGCCTCACGGCTTGGCTGCTGGTGGTCCAAAGATGAGCACATGACCCATTTCAGGTCAATTATATCCTTTCCCTGGAATTATTCTTTTTTTTTTTTAAAGATTTATTTATTTATTATTTATACAGCATGTGTGCCTACAGGCCAGAAGAGGGCACCAGATCTCATTACAGATGGTTGTGAGCCACCATATGGTTGCTGGGAATTGAACTCAGGACCTCTGGAAGAGCAGTCAGTGTTCTTAACCTCTGAGCCATCTCTCCAGTCCCCCCTGGAATTATTCTTAACTTGAAGCTAGAAGGAAGCTGGTACACTCATCCTGGTTGGAAGCTACAAGTCGATGAGTTTAGAGACCAATTGTCACCTTGGGAGGAGGTGAGGCTGAAAGAGGTTTCCCTGCAGAGACTGGAAGACAGAGGACAGGACATCTTGATGGCAATGTGTCTCTGTTTGGAGACATCCCTAAAAGCACTACCACCTCTTCCCTATTGGAGGCGTGGTTATTTGAGCCAACGCTTTTTCTCCTGTGGGTGTTAGTTCAGTGTTGGGGGTCACATTCAAGGAGGTCACGTGCTGGATAAGCACGCCATCACTAAGCTCCAGCTCATATTCTCACCTTTTTGTATAAGCCAGTTCAAGCCGTCATCCTACTGTCCTGTCAAATTGACTCCATCTTCCCTGTTATCTGTATTCTGTGGGCCTGTTTGTGGTTTGTGCTGACTGGTAGTGTTACGGCCTTTCCTGGGTGACACGAACATCTATTCAACACAGTAGGGCACTGAAGTTAGACTAAAGAAGCGATGTCACCGGAGTTTCCTCCAGGAACCAATGAGTTCCCTGGGGCTGCTGACAGATGTAGGAGTGAGGGGTCACTTGCAGAAGCACGGCTGATTTAAAGGCAGCTGTTGGCATGACGTCACTGAGACAGCCTGTTCTCATGTTGGGTTCTTGTCTTGCTCCCCACTCCACGAATGAAGTGAGCCGTGAAGGGTGAACACACAGAAAGTGTGTGTGTGTGTGTGTGTGTGTGTGTGTGTGTGTGTGTGTGTTTAATGTGCTGTGTTTATGTGTGCACACACATGCGTACCACAGTCCATGTGTGGAGTCCAGAGGACTTCTGGGAGTCAGTCCTCCCCTTCCACCACATGGTCCCGGAAGTTGAAGTCAGGTTGTCAGTGTGGCTGCCAGTACCAGCACGAAGAAAGGGTCTTGTTCACAGACGACAATTCCAGGGGCTCCGAGCTCTCAGCTCTCAGAACGCCAACCGAGAGAGGTCTGAGCTCCTGGGTAGGTGTGGGATGCCGCCACAAGAACTGTCCGTGGGTGCAGTGGCTCTGAGCTCTCAGGGGTCTCTGAAGAGCGAGTCAGGGACGAGAGTTACTTCGCCTATGGGAGAAGCAGCCCTTCGGTCTCTGACTCAGGGATGGTGAGCTTTACTTCGAGGCAGGACCAAGTTGCCCACTGAACAGTGGGTTCAGAGGCAGTCTTCCTCTCAGAACAGGGAGCAGCTGGGAGCCAGCCCAGAAAGCCCCAAGGGCTTGTGCGGGCCCTGATTGGCTGGAGCTGGTAAGCAAATAAAGTGAGAGAGGGAACCTATCAGGGGAGAGTCTGGAAACCAGAGGTGGGGTGGATGGCTGACCAGAGAGTCAGGCTGGTGGCTCTGCTTCCTTGATGCCACAGTAGTGGTGGGGAAAAGAGCACTGGGAGTCAGAAGGACACAAAACGGTTTGTACTGGGACAGTGTGAGTGTGTGCGTGCGTGTGCGTGTGCGTGTGTGTGTGTGTGTGTGTGTGTGTGTGTGAACTTTTTGAGCCCCTTCTGCTGCTGCTGACAGTTGTGTGTGTGTGTGTGTGATGTGTGTGATGTGTGTGATGTGTGTGATGTGTGTGTGTGTGTGTGTGTGTGTGAACTTTTTGAGCCCCTTCTGCTGCTGCTGACAATTGTGTGTGTGTTTGGGGTTGAGGCTTCAGTCCCAGCCTGCCTCTCTAGTCACAGCCAGGGCCCCTCCTGTTCTCGTCACTAACGTCACTAACGTCACTAACGTGGCTGGCAGCTGGAGAAAGCCACATCCCTGTACTCCTTACCCAACATGCAGGCAGTTCCACCGAAGAGTCTCCCACCAGCAATGTGCGTGCTTACAGAACTCAGGGATGGGGGGGGGGGGGGGGAGGCTCCTAACTCATGAACTTTCCCAGCTCCCTAAGCTGTCGGTTTCCCGGGTTTTGTGAGCCACTCCCACCCCAGGATGAAATACTTCACTTCAAGGAACCGGCTACACAATCACAAATAGTTTGTATTGTGCTGTTTTACCGTCATTACTTTGTGTTTTCATAGGTGACACAATGGCTGTGTTTAATAACCCTAAAATATGAATATTCCACAATCTACTTAACTGTCTCCCAACTACAAAGTCCCCAGTTTGAGTTTTTCCCTTCGTTGGTATTGAATTTAACACCATTGACCAATTGTGAGGCTACAGCTTTGATTGTCTCTTAATCAACTCCTAATTTAGGCTCCTGGGAGTAGGAACCTGAGTTGAAGGGAAGGAACTCCTCCGTGATTTTTGAAATAAAGTGAAATAGTTTTTACATTTTAGAAAAAGTATGCTTAGATGTCAAATTTGGAGGAACTGCCCGTCTTTGCCAGTGATGGGGACAGCCCTGAGCCGCTTCTGTCCGCCCTGCTTCCCTCCTGAGGTGGGCCTGCCTGTGCTCGTCCAGAGCACAGGGGAAAAGCAGAGGAACACAACGGGGCGGCTGTGTCAAATGGGTGTGATGTGGGGTTCTCACAGAGGACAGGGAGGCTGGGCAAGCAGTCAGAGCACCGAGAGTCTACCCCAGTCACACCGAGCATCGCGTGAAGGTGAGTGTCGGTCTCCCTGAGCCTGCTGAGAGCCCTTACACATCCTCCCAGACCTGGGTTTTAGATTTTTTTTTAATGAGTATTTTAATTTTCCTCTCTCTTTTAATTTATTTTCTTTTGGCTATGAATCCTAGCCTGGCTAGAACTCACTATGTAGTCCAGGCTGGATTTGAATTCATGGCAATTCTTCCTCAGACTCCTGAGAGCTAGGACCTCAAGAATGTGCTCCATGCCAGGTAAAATTGTAATTTATTAATTATTCAATTCATTGTCCCACTTCTGGTATTAAGTTAATGGTTCATTCTTAAAAGTGTGTTTATTTAAGGATTCTTTCATCAGGGCCAAGCCTGAGCTGCAGAACACCTCCAGTCTGGCACTCACCCAGTCCTACATTTGATCCCAGCCCCACAAACCAAACAACCAGGAGAAAATGCATTGGCACAAATAACCTCGCCTCCAACAGGGAAGAGGTGGTAACCCTGGCCTATCACTACCGTCTACACACACTAGGACAGAGTAACTGTCACCACAGGCTCTGTCTGTTTCTTCCTGCTCTCTCTCCATCTGCCTGAGCTTAAGGTTTTATTTCTTTGTCATCTAACAAACTAGGTGCAAAACGTGCGTCTCTCTTGCACACATTGCCATCAAGATGTCCTGTCCTCTGTCTTCCGGTCTCTGCAGGGAAGCCTCTCTCAGCCTCACCTCCTGCCAAGGTGACAATTGGTCTCTAAACTCACCTGCTTGTGGCTTCCAGCCAGGGTGAGGGCACCAGCTCCTGCTTCCCAAGCAGGGTGAGGGCACCAGCTCCTGCTTCCCTCCAGCTTCAGTTTAAGAACAAATTTAGAAAACAGGGAATAGTGGCTCATATGAGACAGGAGGGATGTCCTGAGTTTAAGGCTAGCCTGGGTTACAGATCAAGACTGTGGTGGTTTGAATAATAGCCCCCGTAGCCACATATATTTGAATGCTCAGTCACCAGGAAGTGGCACTGCTTGAGAAGGGTTAGGAGGTGTGGCTTTGTGGTCTTTGGCCAGGCCCAGTGTCTCTCTTCCTGCTGCTTGTGGATCAGGATGTAGAATTCTTCTCCAACACCATGTCTGCCTGTATGCCGCCACCACGCTTCCTGCCATGATGATAATGGACTAAACCTCTGAAACTATAAGCCAGTCCCTAACTGAAGGCTTTCTTTACAAGAGTTGCCTTGGTCATGGTGTCTCCTCACAGCAATAGAACAATGACTAAGAGTCTCTGTCTCAAAAAATAACAAAACCAAAAGAATAATCCTGTGGCATTTGTGACTGGCCAGGAGTGGTGGCTCATGCCTATAATCCCAATACTCAGGAGCCTGAGGCAGAGGAGCACTGCAAATTTGAGGTTAGCTTTGCTATATATTGAGTTCCAGGACAGCCTGGGCTACAAAGTAAAAATTTGTCTCAAAAAAAAAAAAAAAAACTACAAAATAAACAAATAGGTAAGATGTGGTTCAGTAGGGTGATGGTCCAGCATGCATGAAGCCCTGACTCCATCCCCACCATAAGAAGAAAACAGAGGGAGAAAGAAGGCGAGAAAAGTGGGTGGAGGGGACGGCGTGGACTGGATAACTGCTGCCTACAACATGGGGCAAAACCCTTACAAGCTCTGTTTTGAAGGGGTTGGATTTGTTTGCTTAAATAAGGCAAGGGGAGCAGGAATAAGAACATCTACTGAAATTGGAGCTGGGGAGGTGACTTAGTGGGTGAGGTACTTGATATGCAAGTGTAAAGACCTGAGTTCCAATGCCCAGTCCCACACACATAGTGCACACATCTGTAATCCCTGCCAGGGGAAGATGGCAGGAGAATCCCTGGAAGCTCAAAAGACCTCGTCTCAAACATGATGGAAGGTGAAGACCAGCATGCAGAGTTGCATCTGACCCCCTTATATGAGGTATGCATGGCATATGCATACCTCCACATTCATACACATGAATGCCTGTGTGTGTGTGTGTGTGTGTGTGCAGAGAGAGGGGGGTGGAGAGGGAGAGAGAAGAGAGAGGTGTGTGTCAGAGTCTGCCCGAGTCCAGCTCTGACCTGTCTAAAGGTTCTTGGAAGGAGGAGAGAGGAATGAGGAAATGATAGATAGAAAGAGACAATAAGAAAGAGACATAGGATAGCTTCGAGATGGCCCTGGGTCAATACCCAGTCGCTCCGAGGTTTATTCCAAAGGGTTTTTTATACACTGCCAAGGGGAGAGGCAAAAGTATCAAGATCAAAGCACACCAACAGCCAAGACCCTTCAAAACACCTGGTAACCACGCCCCTGGCCAAATCATCCCATTATGCAGCCCTGCTGGGTAAAGCAAGCTCAGACTTTCTGACCTTGACTAAGTCCTTACTAGGGAGCCTCTGTGGGCCTCCACAGGGGAGGGAATGAGAGAGAGAGAGAGAGAGAGAGAGAGAGAGAGAGAGAGAGAGAGAGAGTGAGTTAAATTAGTGTGGAAAAAGCCAGGCATTGTGGCAAATGCCTTTAATCTCAGCACTCAGGAGGCAGAGACAGGTGGATCTCTGTGAGCTTGAGGCCAGCCTGGTCTACATAATGAGTTCCAGAGCAGCCAGAGCTACATAGGGAGACTCTGTCTCAAAACAAATTGAATAACAACAACAATTTAAAAAAATTAAAAGTGAATGCAACTTAAAATGCTTCTGTCAGTTGGAAACAGAGGCTCAAGTAGCTCACGTTGGCCTTGTTTGCTGTGTGGCCAGTGGTGGCCTTGGGCTCAGGGTCTTCTGCCTCCACTGAACTCTGGGATTATAGGCATCCTGTTCCTTAATCACATTAACACATTTCAAGTCAGTAGCCATATGTGGTTACTGGCTGCCACATCAAACACCATGGATACACAGCTCTTCCATCACTGCAGAAAATTCCACTGAACAGCAACTGCTCTGTGCTGGATAATTGCATTCTCTGCCTCCATTCAATAAAAATCTAATTGCTCTCGGAAATTCTGCTACTCATTGTTTTCAGAGCACTAGAACTAGAGCCAAAAGGTTTTTGTTGTTGTTGTTTTTTGTTTTTTTAAGGCCTGGGTAAAAAAGACTGTCCTAAATCCAAATTTCTTCTTGGAAATCAAGTTGCACAGGAGCAGTCTACACTAGATGAAGTCCATTGTTTTTAGCCTATTTTTGTGGTGTGGATCATGTAGATGGAGCAGGACAAAGCCTGGGGCTCCTTATGTACTGTGCAATTCTCCATGGTCAGAGGGGGATGACTTCTCTCGCAAGCCTCGAACTGTCAAGATTTAGCCACTGAACATCAGCTTTACATTCTTGTAAACATGCCTCCTGAAATTCAGGTATGAGCTTTGGGTCTGCTCTCCTGAAGACCAGGAGAAATACTGCTTTTCCTCATTCTATTAGTGTTTTCATTCTGACCTGTCACTGAAAACTGTTAACCCATGAAGTAAGCGTTCATACGATGAATTTCTATGTGCACACCAAGCAATCTTCATCATAGTCAGCTTCATTTTAATCTTCTAATTACTCTCTCTGCCAGGATTAACTTGAAGGAAATTCCAGACATTATGTTATTTCGGTGTAAATTTTTTCTGCATCTCTTTAAAAAAAAAAAAAGATATGCTGGTGTGGTGGTGCACACCTTTAATCCCAGCACTTGGGAGGCAGAGGCAGTTGGATCTCTGGATTTGAGGACAGCCTGGTCTACGTAGTGAGTTCCAGGACAGCCAGGGCTGTGTATAGAGACCCTGTTTAAAAAAGAAGCTGGTTCTCCAGCATCTTGTGTAAGGTTGTCTGTGAGTTCTCAGGTCCCACTACAAGGCCAACCTGTGTGGGGTGCTTCAATCTGCTGCAGTTGTTTTTCTTCTGAGCTGTGTCCATCTTTGGCCCTTATTAGGCATGTTCAGCTTGGCCTCATCAGTTAGAAGTACCAGCCTTGTGCACCTCATGCCTACCTCACTTCCAGTCCCAGAGACATGGAGGCCCTGGGCATGTGGCTTGACATCCATTTCTGGAACCAAGACAGTAGCAGCCCTGCCTCATGAGCTGCCAAATGAAACAGTTGGAATCTGGTTAGGAAAACAGGGCCAGAGTGGATGTGCTTATTAAGAATGGCGCTCTGAGGCAGGGGGAGGGTTTTCCACTCAGTTCATTCACAAATATTTATTGAGCACTTACCTCATTGCAAGTCTGATTCAATAAATAAACAAAATAACACCTATCCTCATGGAGCTCACACTCAAGTAGGGAGAGGGATGGTAAATATAGTGGGGGGTTGTTTGTTGTTGTTGTTTTGTGGGGTTTTTTTTTAAAGGCAGGGTCTTCCTATGCAACTATGGCTGGTCTAGAACTCTCTATCTAGACCAAGCTGACCTCAAACTCACAGAGACCCACTGCCTCTTCCTTCTGAGTGCTGGGATGAGTGTGTGCCACCACGCCCAGCTCCTGACAGTGTCATTTAGAAGTACTGAACACTGAAATTTCAGGTCTGCTAGAGATACACCTGTCTGCAGGACATCGGTGAAGAGCTTGTAGATAGCATGGGTGAGGGAGAGGGAAAGGAAGAGGGGAGTTGGAGTTGAAATCTGAAGGAATTCACGTGCAGAGGAGAGCCACAGAGAGCTACCATAGCAGCTTGAGTGAGGCAGGAACGGGGAATGTTCAAGAAACAAAAAGGCAAAAATCAAACACATAGCACCCCCTCATTTCTGCAGCGTCCTGCACAAGGAGGGAGGTCCTAAACACAAGTCTGGGAAGGCAGGCTGGCTGTGATAAGATAGGGCATTTCTGGAACTTCTGCTCATACAGCACAACTGTCTCTTCTGCCGGGATGCTGCCTCACAGGATCCCGGCTAACTCAGCTGCCGCGGCTCAGCGCAGGACCGCAAGGTACCTCACTCCCCAGGGAGCTGCTGGGATTGGGGCCACTTACTTCCATGGTAAATACCTTTTTTTTTTTTTTTTTTTTGGTTTTTCAAGACAGAGTTTCTCTGTGTAGCTTTGTGCCTTTCCTGGAACTCGCTTTGGAGACCAGGCTGGCCTCGAACTCACAGAGATCCGCCTGCCTCTGCCTCCCGAGTGCTGGGATTAAAGGCGTGCGCCACCACCGCCCGGCGGTAAATACCTTTTAACAAGGTTCCTTCTCTGCTTTCCAAGCCACAGCAGGTCATAAGCAGCAGATTCAGAGGGGAGGGAAGAGCAAGCCCTTCTTCCAGATGGCATTTTCATCCAGTGAGTCATTTTGCTTGGACACCGTCCTCCTCCATGACTGACCTCTGACACTTCAGGGACTCAGGGGTCACCCAGTCACCCTAACATTTGTGTTTACTGTCCCATGGTTATGGGAAGAATAGGGACACAGTTTAGTGGTTTTGATCAAAAATCCTGATTCCACCTTTCATAATTCAGTGCCCTTAAGTTATGATTGATTTAAGGACAGGTGTCTCAGCCATTTTTAACTCAGCCATAACCCAAGCCCCTGCTTGAAGCCTGGGATGGTGCTAGTTGTGAATAAATAAAAACATAATTATGGATTAATTAACCCTCTCTTGTTCTCCTGAGCCTCTTCTGTGGAAATAACATCATGACCTGGGGGACTTTTTCGGAATATTGAGTAACGTGATGTAGAAGACACAGTGAGTTACATATCGTTTCAACGATGGGTGTTTTGATACAAGGAGCTGAACTACAAACGTCCTTCCCACGGATGTCCTTCCAAAGGTCAAGGGAACCTTTAGGTCCTTGTGTCTATGACTTGAGCAGTCACCACTAGGTGGCAATATTTTCTTAAGGCAGATAAGCCCTTTTCTTCCTCTAACCCAGTGGTCCAGACTGGGGAGGAGTCTCACATCTGGGGAGTGCTCAGTTACAGAGAGCTTTGAGGACATCAGCATTTGATCCCCACCTGTGTGCCCTTTCCTGAACTAACCTACTGGAAAAGAACATGTGTTTGGGCTGACAAGGAGGCTCAACCCATAAAGGACCTTATTGCTCAGAGGCCCTATGACCTGAGTTCAGTCCCTAGAACCCATATCACATATGCACGTGTGCACCCCCCCCACACACACCTACACCCCCACACACCACACACACACACACATACGCGTGGATTTTTTTAAAGTATGTTCACAATATCCCTTCTCCAGCTTTTCCAAAGAGGTGGTGATGTGCCCATTGTCCATCCCAAATGCTTTTTTTTTTTTTAAAAAAAAAAAAGACAGGGTCTCACTATGTATGAACTACGTAGACCAGGCTGATCTCAAACTCAAAGATCTATCTGCCTCCTGCCTCCTGCCTCTGCTGCCCAAGTGCTAGGATTAAAGGCATGTGCTACCAACCAAATCTTTGTTATGGCTAAAACATCTCCAGAGGCATCAAACACAAATGTAAAACTGTCCAGGTGATTTATGAGTTCTTGGGGTGTCAGAGGGGGTTCTCAGCAGCATCAAGTGCCCTGCCCACACAGCCCTGTCTCCAGCCCTATATTTAGCATTTCTCAGAAACAGATTTTCTCTGTGTCAGACTTCCTTCAGACTAATGCTTTTCTCGATGCTTTCTGTTTGTTTGTTAGTCCATCCATCATGAGCCAAAAGACCCTATTGCTAAAGCTAATCCCTGCCAAATGTTTTGCATTTATTTATTATGTCTTGAGTGTGTTTGTGTGTTGGAAGAGAGCATGTGTGAGGGTCACAGGACGGCTAGCAGGAGTTAAGCTTCCATCAGAGGGTCCCAGAGACCAAACTCAGGCTGTCTGGCTTGGTGGCAGGTGTCTTTACCCAGCAAGCCATTTCTCTGCAAGTTTCACTCTTCATTTTTTTTTTTTTTACTTAAGTGTGTGTGTTTGGGTGGGGGAGCTCAGTGTATTTTTGTGCACCATATGTGTACAGTACCCACAAAGGCCAGAAGGGGCAGTGGAATTCCTGGAACTAGAGTTAAAGATGGTTGTGAGTCATCATGTGGTTGCTGGGAATTGCACCTAGATCCTCTGGAAGAATAATCAGTGCTCTTAACTGCTGAGCCATCTCCAGCTCCAAGTTTCTCTCTCTCTCTCTCTCTCTCTCTCTCTCTCTCTCTCTCTCTCTCTCTCTCTCTCTCTCTCTCTCTTTCTCCACGCATTTATATATGTATATATATACATATATATATATGTGTGTGTGTATACACATATATACTATATCTCTACACACACATGGTGCACACACATACACTCAGGCCCCCACATCCATACACATAAGGTCAAATAAATTTTTAAATATATATGCTGCCAGGTGATGCACACCTTTAATCCCAAGCACTCAGGAGGCAGAGGCAGGTGAATTTCTGTAGCTTTGAGGCCAGCCTGGTCTACATAGAAAATTCCAGAACAACCAGGGCTACACAGAGAGCCCATGTCTCAAAATAAATAAATTAGATTTTTAAAAATTATATATATATAATATATATATATTATATACATATATATATATATGCTGAGCAAGCCTGGAGAGCAGAGATCAAGGAGAAACCAACTTCCAGTGTGCCCTCTGACCTCCACAAGAGTGCTATGGCAGCACCTGCTCTCAATCTAATGATGATGATGATGATGATGATGATGATGATCCATTAAAAGTTAAATATCAATTTAAAAATGACTTTGACCTTCAGCATTGTTTGTTAAAAGTAGAAGACAGCATCCTGTGTGAAATACACTCTCCCCACCCTAGAGAACAGCATCCTTACCCTGGATGACAGGAACCTGAGGTGAAGGAATTCTGCATATACAAGCCTTGGTGAACTGCCCAGCTCCAGCGCCCCACCACATTTCACAGTTCATTTATCTCCGACCAAGGCATTACGTACATGACCTAACTGTTTCTTTTGGTCTTCAGGTTTTTTCTTTCTTTGTTTGTTTTTTTTCTCCCATGTCACATAAAATTTGTATTATACTTTTCTCCTGTTAATCTATGTCATCTCTATTTAATCTTAGACCCAGCAGGAATACCCAAAGGGCAGAAGTGGAATTTTTCCACCTAGCAGTTTCTGGCAACGAAGATGGGTTCCTGAAAGGCCAAGACGCCCACTATTGCCTAAACCTTTTCCTGGAGATGGCGAATGGATACCTGCTCACCTCAGATAGGGTGCCATGGCACCAAAGGATTCCATCAGCTTGGTGAACCGATGAGTTCATGCGGCTTCCTATAGGAGTATGGGGGAAGGGTTACTTACCGAAGTGTGAGTGACTCCCAGATGGCCGCATCTCTGGAATCTCACCCCAGCATGGATGGCGACATCCCCACAGCAGCATAGATGGAGCCCCCTCTTCAGCTAACTTCCCACACCCTGTGTGCTCTACCAGCTTCCCAAATCACATCCAGTGGAGCAGAGTTACACACGTCTGTGAGGGAGGCATAGAGGAGGTGGCTGGGGTGTCAGGTAAGGGTCTGAGGGCATCACCCCCTCCTGATTTTGGGGTCTCTCAGGGCTACCTCAACTTCTATAAGACAGAAATGGCTGTTACACTGGAGGACAATAGTCCACAACACCTTACTTACTCCACATCTTCAGGTGGGGTTCTGGAAACCTCACAAAATTCAGAAAAGATGGGGCAGGACATGATGGCTCATATCTGTAATCTCAATATTTGGAGGCTTGAGGCAGGAGAATTACTACAAGTTTGAACAAGGACTACAGTGAGTCTAGGCTCTACAAAGTGAGACTCAGTTCAATAACAGAAGCAGAACCCAATAGAAGGCCAGCATGGCAGGAATTCTTACCACCATCAGCTTCCCCAAGTCTCTGTGTCTCACCCTACTGAACAAGAAAGTGTCATATGAGCTGCAGCTGTCAACTTGACACACCTGAGCAGAGGGACCCTCAACAGAGGCACTGTGTTCAGGAGACTGCTCTGGGGACAGGCTGTGGGGGCATGTCCTTATCATTAATTGATGTAGGAGGGCCCATCTCACATCATCCCTGGGCCTGAGTTATATAAGAAAAGTAACTGGCGGATGTAGCTGAGAGCCGGAGCAAGCCAGTAAGCACCACCCCCTGGTTATGCTTCAAGCTCCTGCTTTGAGCTCCTGCCTTGGTTTCCCGCAGTGTTGGCTGTTACTACGCAATGGACCCTTTCCTTATCCAGGTTGCTTTTGGCCGTGGTGTTTTATCACAGCAACAGAAAGCTAATGAGGATGGAAGATAGAAATTTTTTTCTTGTCTATTCCTTTCTAGTTTTGGATTGTCAGGAGAAAAACATTTGTTAGAACCAATTCTTCAAAGCATGACTCTCAGGGGTGTTGTTATGATACAATTGATTGATGGCTCACTGCCCAAAGAATAGTTCTTATTCCTTGGATCTGCCATTTGTGTGGCTTGTCATTAAAAAGGAAATAAGAATAAAGTTCCCCTCTCACCTTGTATGGGGTCTTTAAAGATGGCTTTGTGGCCATGAGAACGCCCTCTCTGAGCTTCCCTGGCCAACCAGGAGTCCAAATAGCCATCTCTATCCAACCATGCCATCTCTATCCAACCATGCCATCTCCATCCAAGCAGCCATCTCCATCCAACCAGCCATCTCCATCCAACCATGCCATCTCCATCCAACCATGCCATCTCCATCCAACCAGCCATCTCTATCCAACCAGCCATCTCCATCCAACCATGCCATCTCCATCCAACCATGCCATCTCCATCCAACCAGCCATCTCCATCCAACCAGCCATCTCTATCCAACCAGCCATCTCCATCCAACCATGCCATCTCCACCCAACCAGCCATCTCTATCCAACCATGCCATCTCCATCCAACCAGCTGTCTCTATCCAACCATGCCATCTCCATCCAACCAGCCATCTCCATCCAACCAGCCATCTCTATCCAACCATGCCATCTCCATCCAACCATGCCATCTCCATCCAACCAGCCATCTCCATCCAACCAGCTGTCTCTATCCAACCATGCCATCTCCATCCAACCAGCCATCTCCATCCAACCAGCCATCTCTATCCAACCATGCCATCTCCATCCAACCATGCCATCTCCATCCAACCAGCCATCTCCATTCAACCATGCCATCTCCATCCAACCAGCCATCTCTATCCAACCAGCCATCTCCATCCAACCAGCCATCTCTATCCAACCATGCCATCTCCATCCAACCATGCCATCTCCATCCAACCAGCCATCTCCATCCAACCAGCCATCTCTAATCCAACCAGCCATCTCTATCCAACCAGCCATCTCTATCCAACCAGCCATCTCCATCCAACCAGCCATCTCTATCCAACCATGCCATCTCCATCCAACCATGCCATCTCTATCCAACCAGCCATCTCCATCCAACCAGCCATCTCTATCCAACCAGCCATCTCTATCCAACCAGCCATCTCTATCCAACCAGCCATCTCCATCCAACCAGCCATCTCCATCCAACCAGCCATCTCTATCCAACCATGCCATCTCCATCCAACCATGCCATCTCCATCCAACCAGCCATCTCCATCCAACCAGCCATCTCTATCCAACCAGCCATCTCTATCCAACCAGCCATCTCTATCCAACCAGCCATCTCCATCCAACCAGCCATCTCTATCCAACCATGCCATCTCCATCCAACCATGCCATCTCCATCCAACCAGCCATCTCCATCCAACCAGCCATCTCCATCCAACCATGCCATCTCCATCCAACCATGCCATCTCCATCCAACCATGCCATCTCCATCCAACCAGCCATCTCTATCCAACCAGCCATCTCTATCCAACCAGCCATCTCTATCCAACCAGCCATCTCCATCCAACCAGCTGTCTCTATCCAACCATGCCATCTCCATCCAACCAGCCATCTCCATCCAACCAGCCATCTCTATCCAACCATGCCATCTCCATCCAACCATGCCATCTCCATCCAACCAGCCATCTCCATCCAACCAGCTGTCTCTATCCAACCATGCCATCTCCATCCAACCAGCCATCTCCATCCAACCAGCCATCTCTATCCAACCATGCCATCTCCATCCAACCATGCCATCTCCATCCAACCAGCCATCTCCATTCAACCATGCCATCTCCATCCAACCAGCCATCTCTATCCAACCAGCCATCTCCATCCAACCAGCCATCTCTATCCAACCATGCCATCTCCATCCAACCATGCCATCTCCATCCAACCAGCCATCTCCATCCAACCAGCCATCTCTAATCCAACCAGCCATCTCTATCCAACCAGCCATCTCTATCCAACCAGCCATCTCCATCCAACCAGCCATCTCTATCCAACCATGCCATCTCCATCCAACCATGCCATCTCCATCCAACCAGCCATCTCCATCCAACCAGCCATCTCTATCCAACCAGCCATCTCTATCCAACCAGCCATCTCTATCCAACCAGCCATCTCCATCCAACCAGCCATCTCCATCCAACCAGCCATCTCTATCCAACCATGCCATCTCCATCCAACCATGCCATCTCCATCCAACCAGCCATCTCCATCCAACCAGCCATCTCTATCCAACCAGCCATCTCTATCCAACCAGCCATCTCTATCCAACCAGCCATCTCCATCCAACCAGCCATCTCTATCCAACCATGCCATCTCCATCCAACCATGCCATCTCCATCCAACCAGCCATCTCCATCCAACCAGCCATCTCCATCCAACCATGCCATCTCCATCCAACCATGCCATCTCCATCCAACCAGCCATCTCTATCCAACCAGCCATCTCTATCCAACCAGCCATCTCCATCCAACCAGCCATTTCCATCCAACAATGCCATCTCTATCCAACCAGCCATCTCCATCCAACCAGCCATCTCCATCCAACCAGCCATCTCTATCCAACCATGCCATCTCCATCCAACCATGCCATCTCCATCCAACCAGCCATCTCCATCCAACCAGCCATCTCTATCCAACCAGCCATCTCCATCCAACCATGCCATCTCCATCCAACCAGCCATCTCCATCCAACCAGCTGTCTCTATCCAACCATGCCATCTCCACCCAACCAGCCATCTCCATCCAACCAGCCATCTCCATCCAACCAGCCATCTCTACCCAACCATGCCATTTCCATCCAACAATGCTATCTCCATCCAACCAGCCATCTCCATCCAACCAGCCATCTCCATCCAACCAGCCATCTCCATCCAACCAGCCATCTCTACCCAACCATGCCATTTCCATCCAACAATGCTATCTCCATCCAACCAGCCATCTCCATCCAACCAGCCATCTCCATCCAACCAGCCATCTCCATCCAACCAGCTGTCTCTATCCAACCATGCCATCTCCACCCAACCAGCCATCTCCATCCAACCAGCCATCTCCATCCAACCAGCCATCTCTACCCAACCATGCCATTTCCATCCAACAATGCTATCTCCATCCAACCAGCCATCTCCATCCAACCAGCCATCTCCATCCAACCAGCCATCTCCATCCAACCAGCCATCTCCATCCAACCAGCCATCTCTATCCAACCAGCCATCTCCATCCAACCATGCCACTCTTGGAGTTGGCCTTCATTGTACCACCTTCTTTGCCTTGCTGACAATCAGGGATTTGCATTTTTGGACTATCTCTGAGATAAGCTTTGGACTTTAAGGAAGATTGCATGTTTTGTACCTACTTTGGGGACACTTCTTGTGTCCATGACAAAACCACACAAGGCTTACTAGTGATGAGCCACGAAAAGACTCCCTGGTTTTAAGTCACAACTGAAGCAGTTTTGCCTGTGAAGACTGAATGCTTTTCAAACTCAGTTCTAGAATAATTTTGATAAAAGAAAAGTTATATTTAGCCTGGTATGGTGGTTTAAATGAGAATGGCCCCATAAGTTGTGTGATATTTTGATCGCATTCTGATGCTCCCAAGACTAGCAATAAAGTTTGTTTTGAATCAGAGGGCAGAGCTGACCAAAATTAACCATAGAGGTTTTGGAGGACTGAGGACAGATAGACACAGGAAATAGTAGGATGGGGCACAGAGAGGGTCTTGGCCTTTTTGGATCAAGGAACAAGAGACAGGAGGTCACTGGTCGCTTCTCTGCCACTTCTCTGAACATTCAAATTCTTACCTGGATATCTGACTCCCAAAGTCTTCATTGATAAAGAATAATTAGATAAACACTTCATGTGGTGTCCAACTCGGGGCACAAAAATCACCAGGCAGACATTTGCCCCTAGCTTTGCAGCTGCTGGAGCCCCTACTGCTGGCTTTTCCTCCCTCACCCCAGGCCCTCTGAATGAGTCTGGGATTTTTCTGTTTCAGCCTCTCTACAACAGCCTCCAGCTGCCTCCCAGCCTCAAACTCCACAGGTGCCTGGGCTGCAAACGCCACCAGAGTTAGTGGCCACCGCTGGCTGGGTCTGTCCTTCAGGCAGCTTGTGCCTGCGCTTCCTGCCACCCATGCTTCTTTTGCATGTCCCTGTGTGTCTGCTTTTCAGTCGGCTGGCCCCCTCACTCCTTGGAGTGTGGGCTTCCCCCAGCCCCCTCCTCAGGCCACACCAGGTCAGCTACCTCGACACCTGCTCTGGCTTTTACTGCTGCTGCCACCACCACACACTCTCAGACCCCAGCTACATGCAAGCAGCTGTAGCTGCCCTCAGCCAGGTCATGCAAAGCCCACATTCTCTGCTCAGCCTTGCTGCACAGCGGCAGTCAGCCTTACACTTCACTGCCATCATCAGCAGATCTGGTGAGATACCTGGGAATTCTTGGGGAGGGGATTAGTTTTTTAAAAAAAGGGTTTTCCCCATGTTAAGAATGGGGAACAATATTACAATAAAGGGAGTTAGGTCTCTGTATAGTTCTACAATGGATAGTTTGAAAATGGAACAATTAAGTGAGGGGATAACGAACTTAGCTGGGATTGACATAATGTAACTATAATCATTATCAGTTTGGTAATTCATGTTTTATCCCTTAAAAAAGTTGTTTGATATCAGTGCCAAATACCAAAAAATTGACTGGTAAGATACAGTCCTTAGAAAGACCTACTAATGAAACTAATAAAAATATTCATACACAGACAGAGGTGTTTAGAGAAGAACCTACTGCACCATTGCTTTATGAGACTGAAGAGGAGCAGTTCAAGGTTATTAGAAAACAAACCTTAATTTATCCAGTTACCATACAAGAACGACCACCAGATGATAGCCACCCCAACGCTATGCAGAAGTTAACTGGGATCCTATAGAAATGTTATATTTAAAGAGAATTAAGGAAGCAATAGTTTCATATGGTATGTATTCAGCTTTTGTAAGTAGATGTTAAATTCATGGGCCACTCAGAACAGAATTATTCCACAAGGCTGGAAAGATTTAGTAATAGCAGTATTGGAAGCTGGTCCTCAGTTATAGTGGAGATTACCTGGCAGAGAGAGGAAGCTAGGGTTGCTGAACAATAAAGTAGAGCTAGAACTGTCCCAGGAACTGCTTCTGAATCTGGCCCAGGCTGCTGATTTGCAAAGACATTACATCTGATGAGCACACCTTGGCTCTGTGCTGTACAGCAGTTTGAATGCTTGGTACAGGGTTGAAGAATAAGGAAAGAGAACTGAGCCATTTACTAAAATTATACAAGGCCCTAAAGAAGCCTTCACAGTTTGTTTGTTTTACAAAGATTGACCTCAGCTGTAAATAGAATGACATTAGATCCCAAAGTTAGACAAATATTAATTGAATCTTTGGCTTTTAAAAATGTTAATTTGGAATGTAAAATGACAATTAGGCCTTTAAAGGCAACAGCACCAGTAGATGAATGGATCAGAAATACAGCTGAAAGCCGGGCGGTGGTGGCGCACGCCTTTAATCCCAGCACTTGGGAGGCAGAGACAGGCACATCTCTGTGAGTTTGAGGCCAGCCTGGTCTACAGAGTGAGATCCAGGACAGGCACCAAAACTACACAGAGAAACCCTGTCTTGAACCCCCCCAAAAAAAAACCACAAATAAATGGCATTGAAATTGAGGGTTTAGTAAACACAGGGACAGATGTAACAATAATTGCACCAAAATCTTGGATTCCAGAGTGGCTTCTTCAGGAGGTAAATGTTCAGTTTTTAGGGATTGGAACATTATCTTGGATAAAACAAAGAGCAAGATAGGTTGAGTGTGGTAATATTGTGTTCCCCAAAATATTGTGCACCCTAATAAACTTATCTGGGGTCAGAGAACAGAACAGCCACTAGATAGACACAGAGGCCAGAAAATAGTGACACACACACCTTTAATCCTAGCATTCCAGAGGCAGAGATCTACCTGAATCTCTGTGTGTTCAAGGATACAGCCAAGCATGGTGACTCACGCCTTTAATCCCAGAAAGTGAGCCTTTAATCCCAGGGAGTGATGGCAGAAAGCAGAAAGGTATATAAGGTGTGGAGACCAGAAACTAGAAGCTTTTAGCTGGTTAAGCTTCAGGCTTTCGAGAAGCAGTTCAGCTGAGATCCATTTGGATGGGAACTCAGAAGCTTCCAGTCTGAGGAAACAGGATCAGCTGAGGAATTGGCAAGGTGAAGTGGCTGTGGCTTGTTCTACGTCTCTGATCTTCCAACACTCACCCCAATAACTGGCCTCAGGTTTGTTTTTATTAATAAGACATTTCAAGATTCATGCTACAGGTTGAGTGCATAGGGCCAGAAGGACAGAGAGGAAAATTAAAGCCATATGTAGCTAACATAACAATGAGTTTATGGGGATGTGATTTGTTACAACAATAGAATACCTAGATTAACTTTCCTCCAATCTTAGAAACAAACCATAAACTAATGTATGTTTCTGAGAAAAATATTAAAAGGTATTATCAAGAACAGCCACTGAATGTTCAGGTTATGCATAAGCAGGGCACAATAGCAGTTGATCTTTCAAAGGTACCAGCAGTCCTACCTTTAAGATGGTTAACTCACAAACCTGTCTGGGTAGAACATGGCCTTTGACATCAGAAAAATTACAGGCCTTAGAACAGCTGGTACAGAAGCAACTTAGTGCTCAACATATTGAAAAATCAACCAGTCCTTGGAATTCTCCTATATTTGTCATTAAAAAGGAATCTAGAAAATGCAAAATGGTAACAGATCTGAGAGCTGTTAATAAGATGATTGAGCCAATGGGATCTTTACAGCTTGGAATTCCCTTGCCGTCTCTGTTACCTAAAGGATGGTCTATTATAGTGATTGGTTTAAAAGACTGCTCTTTTACTAGACCTTTAAAAGAAGAGGATAGAGAAAAATTTGCCTTCACAGTGCCTACTTATAATTCCCAGCCTGTTAGAAGATATCAGTGGAAAATTCTTCCACAAGGGATGTTAAATAGTCCTATCTCATGTTAATATTTTGTACAACAGCCATTGGAAATAATTCATAAACAGTGCCCTCAATCTTTAATTTACCATCATATGGATGATACATTACTAGTTGATTCAGATGCAGATACCTTAGAGAAAATATTTAAAGAAGTAAAGAAAAATTTGTCTTGTTGTGGATTACAAATATCGAAAAAATACAAAGAGATTCTATTAATTAACTGAGGTAGGTTTACAATAAATTCAATCATAGAAAGTACAAATCAGGAGAAATAAATTATAAAATCTTAATTATTTTCAAAAATTGCTGGGAAATATTAACTGGTTATGGTACACTTAGATTGACAACTCAAGAACTAAGTAGTTTATTTCAAACCTTACAAGGTGATAAGGTCTTAAACAGTCCAAGAAAATTATCAGCTGAGGTTGGGAGAGAATTGGCTTTGGTAGAAAAGAAATTACTGCATAGGATGCACTTGTGATCCTTTGGATCACGAGCTTGATTGTATTCTGGTTATTTTACCTTCTATGCATTCTCCTATGGGAATTATTATGCAGAGAGAAGATAATATCTTAGAATAGATATTTTTACCACACAAAAAGAGTAAAAAATTAAAGACCTATGTAGAAAAGGTTCCTGAATTGATTCTGAAAGGAAAATTAAGACTCTGTCAGCAGGAATAGACTCAGCAGAAATTGCGGTACCTTTTACTAATGCTGAGATTTCCTCATTATGAACAGAAAATGAACATTAGCAAAGAGCTTGTGATAATTTTTGGGAGAGAGTAGCAACAAATATCCCAAAAGCATGAGAATTCAGTATATAAAGAGAACTAACTGCAATCTTCCTTACATTGTACAGAGAATATCAATTTCTGGAACTCCTACATTCTATACTGATGCAAACAAATTAGGAAAGGCAGGTTATTGGTAAGGAAATTTAAGTAAAGTGGCTCAAAGCCTTTATGATTCTGTTCAAAAGTCAGAACTATAGCATTATTAGATTTTCTCATGGTTTTATTAGATTTTCTAGACCCTCTTAATATAGTTACTGACTCTCAATATGCAGAGAGTTGTTTTACATATTGAAACCACTGAGCTTATTCCAGATGACTCAGAATTAACTTCTTATTTACTCAATTGCAAGAAATAAAATAGAAGTTTTCAAAAATTTCAAAAATAGAAATCACCCTTTGTATATAACACATACCAGGTCCCATACAGGTCTACCAGGGCCTCTAGCACAAGGTAATGATGAAATTGATCAGCTATTGATAGGAAATGTGCTAGAAGCCTCAGAATTTCATAAGAAACACTATGTTAATAACCAAGGTTTGAAGAAAGAATTTCCTATCACTTGACAACAAGCCAAGGAAATTATAAAAAAAAATCCTACTTGTTCTTTATATAACCAAACTCCACTACCTGCAGGAAGTAACCCAACGTGTACTTAATGAACTAAAATTTGGCAAATGAATGTGTTTCATTTTGCAGAATTTGGAAAATTAAAATATGTACACAACACTATAGATACATAGTCAAGATTTCAGTGGACAACTGTTTTGATTTCTGAAAAGGCTGATTCTATAATTACACATTTACTAAAAGTTATGCTCATCATGGGATACCTGTACAAATTAAGACTGAGAATGCTCCAAAATATGTCTCTAGTAAAATGAAATAGTTTTTGCATATTACAACATAAAGCATATTACAGTTATACCACACAATCCAACAGGGCAAGCAGTTACAGGAAGATCTTTACCGCACTTTAAAAGATATGCTAATAAACAGAAAGAGGTAATAAAAAAAACCCAGAGATAGATTGCTCAATGCTTTATTAACTTGAATTTTTTTTTAAGTTTTTCGAGACAGGGTTTCTCTGTGTAACTTTGCGCCTTTCCTGGAACTCACTCTGTAGACCAAGCTGGCCTCGAACTCACAAAGATCCGCCTGCCTCTGCCTCCCGAGTGCTGGGATTAAAAGTGTGTGCCACCACCGACCGGCTGAAATTTTTAAATGCTAATGAAAAAGGAACAACAGCTGCAGAGAGGCACTGGATAGCAGAAAAACCTGCTGAATTAAATCAGCCTGTATACTTTAAAGACGTGCTGACATCAGAATGGAAACCAGGATATATGTTATGTTGGGGAATCGGTTTTGCTTTTGTTTCTGCAGAAAAAAATCTATGGATACCATCAAAATTGATAAAGATTAAATTCTAACAGGAGGGACCTCTTGATTAGAAGAGGTGACAGTTCATCAAACAGTGTGGCAATTCAATCTAAACTAACTTATAAGACTAACAAATGCCTTTCATTTGATCAGATATAATCTAAAAAAAGGAAATTCCCCAAAGTTAGGGTTGGGGTAGGGCTTTGTTTTTGTGTTTCCAGAAGAATAAAGGCATCCAACTAAGAAATCTAAAGACCACTGGACAAATAAGACATCTGAAGAAAAAGGTGAATCAACCAGTAAAAGTGACCCAAGAAGAAACAGTAAATTGGTCTAATGATATAGCACATTTCCAACAGCATAAAATTCTATAAATCTTCCCAAATGTTTGTTTCTGCTGTTCTCTGCAGACATATAAGGCAAATGGTCTTTTTGTAGTCCCAGTTCAATTAAAAATTAAAGCTGGCTTTGGAGTTGGAGCATGGCTCTCTCCATCTGTAAATCCAAACATGTTTATTAAAGGAAAATAAAAAATCTCTGTCTCATGTCAGAAGAGCCAACTGATATGGGACAGAATAAAAACCAAAATTAAAGGACTATTCTATTGCCACTCATCTCATAATCCTTTGGTTTTATTTTGACTCTTTAAAACTTTTTTTTTTTAATGCCGAATGCTGTTTATTGAAGGAGGAAAGAGGTCTTAAATACAGGCTTACAGCACAATGGGAAAAACCCAGAGGGCAGAAGTTCGCTACTGATGTTTTACAATCTTGCATCTAAGCTGTTAATGCCCATTATGCAGGATACACAGACAAGAAACTTCCCTTAAGCATTCAGGAGGGTGGAACCTGGCAGGGAATTAGCATAGTGAGGATATTAAGGTCAAGGTCAGCAAGCAAGGCAACAGTTACCCAAAACAGGGGCCAGGGCCCTACAGGTCCCCCTTTTACTAAAAAATGAGCTTCTGACTTAGGTTGCGTGGGAAGTCAGCAGGTCACCTTACCCGTCATGGAGACGCCTGCCCAAGCCACACAGGCACTCTGTCTCAGGTTGGTGAGTGCCCCCCAGACATTACCCGTCTCTGAATACTCATTATCATACAGGCTCAATCGTGTGTGAGTTGCAGAGTTAACTGCTGCCAAAGATCTCAAAGTGGTACTGGGCTTGCAATCTGTGTGTTCGACACAGAAAAGACCAACAGAGGTCCTATCCCACCCATAGCCAGTAGGCTAAAGGCAACTGAGCCATTCCCTTCCTTAACGAGCCTTACTGCAAATTGGAGTCCTTGTAAGATGGTATCCCAAAAGCGAATGGAACTTGAGTTTATAAATTTATAATTTTCAAAGCCAATCAAAATGTATATAACTATTGAATTAAATTTATCATGCCCAATAGAATGAAAGATTAACTGTTGTAGCTACTTTTGCTGCCAGGGTCTCCACTGTGCTAGCTGTAGTAAACAATTATGAAATGGTAATCCCAGAAACAGTAGCAGCAGAGGCTGCCACTGTTATAACAGCAACAACAGCAGCAAAGCACATATGTAGTAAAGCCTTTTTTAAAATGTTATTGGGGCTGGAGAGATCTCTCAGAAGTTAAGAGGACCTGGGTTCAATTTCCCACCACCCACTTGGTGGCTCACGACCATCTTTAACTCCAGTACCAGGGTCTTCTTGGACACCAGACCCACACGTGATACACAGACATACATGGAGGCAAAACATCCAAATACCTTTTTAAAAACTCATTGTCAGTTTTATAAAACAAATGAAATAGAAAGTTTCCTCCATACCCATCTTCCCAGGGTACGGTGGGGGCTTCCTGTCTCTCCTGAGCCCTCCTACCACTGAGACCTGGTTCTTTGGTTTGGTTTTGTTGAGACAGGGTCTCACTATGGAGCCCAGGTATCCTGGAACACATAGAGATCCTCCTGCCTCTGCTGGGATTAAAGGTGAGCTTCATCACACCCAGCAGACTGGTTTTTGCTTGTTTTCGATCATACACAGAGCAGTTCTTCACATGGCCGGAGGATACTAACTTCTACCTGTGGGTAAGATCTGGCAAGAACAGACCCTCCAAAAGCAGCGTTCTCCCCAACGTTAGCTGTGCATTTTAAGCCATCATCCTCAGTATCTTAATATGCTGGGCTGATGTGCCTCAAAGTAGGCGAGAGACCTTTCATGACAAACTCTAAAGCTGTTTAGAAATAGTTACTATGGTGCTGGAGAGATGGCTCAATGGTTAAGAGTACTGATTGTTCTTCTAGAGGACCCAGGTTCAATTCCCAGCACCCATATGGTGGCTCACAACCGTCTGTAACTCCAGTTCTAGGGGTACCCTGATACCCTGACATGCTCGCAGGCAAAACACCAATGTACTTAAAAACAAACTATTTTTTTAAAAACCCAAGTGGCATCCCATAAAAAAGAAAGAAAGAAATGATTACAGAATCCCACCACCAGTTTTTTTCTCAATTTTTCTTTCTAAAATAATCACAAGTCTAGACACTCTAGACAGAATTTACAGTTCCAGTTTGCAACATTTCAATGATAACTCAGTCCCTTGCATCTGGTAAGTGTTTTCAATTAAACTTTCTTGGCATACCACAATAAATTCTGTTTTAAAAAAATATGTGGTTGGATGTGTAGCTCAGAGGTAGAACATTTGTCTAGCATGTGTATGTGAGGCCTTGGACTGAATCCTCAAGTCAAGCGCCCACTCCCCAACATACATCAGTGGAGGCAGGGGGATCAGGATTCAAGGACAAAAGGACAGACTGGGCTACATTAGAACTTTTCAAAAACAACAGCAGGGTGGTGGTGGTGCACACCTTCAATCCTGGCACTCAGGAGGCAGAGACAGGTGGATCTCTGAGTTCGAGGCCAGCCTGGTCTACAGAGTGAGTTCCAGGACAGCCAGGGCTACACAGAGAAAGCCTGTCTCAAAAAACAACAACAACAGGAGAGAAGAGAGAGAGAGAGAGAGAGAGAGAGAGAGAGAGAGAGAGAGAGAGAGAGAGAGAAATTAAGAACCAAATTCTTACAAACACCCCACAGCCTCTATAATTCAACTGCCCCAAGAGGAAATGAAAAAGAAATCACCTACACAGAATTCAAGGGAGAAGAACAGAATTGGGAATGTTAGCGAATCAGAGAACTTGGATGCCGGTGTGGACTTTGTTCCCGGTTGTCAGATGAATGGAAATTAAACCCTTTGGTCTTTCTGCCCTGGAGTTCTTCAAGTGTTTTGTCCTGTTCTGTTGTTTGTTTGTTTTCTTTCTGAGATGGGTATTGTGCTGTAGCCCAGGCTAACTTTGACCTCACTTGTAGCCAAGGCTATCCTCCACCCGGTAACTCTTCTGCAGCAGGTTTCTGAGAGCTGCCATTGTAGGTGTGAGCCCAGGCTGGGCTTGCCTGGAGTTTTTCGTTTTTGAAAATCATACCATTTGATTAAAACCTCCACGCACCCTGCAGATAACCCCGTGGCTCCCTGCTCACCCTCTCTTCTGGTGACTGCTTTTGTTCTGTTCTGTTCTGTTCTGTTTTGTTTTGTTTTGTTTTGAGATAGTGTCTCACATAACCCAGGCAGAGGACAATCTTGAATTTCTCATCCTTCTGTCTCTGTCTCTCAAAGACTGTGACTGCAGGAGTACATCACCATGCCTAGCTTCTGGCTTCTACTTTTCTGACAATTCTTCCCATTGTCCCATAACCGTAGGAGTCTCTCTAGTCTCTCTAGACTCCTTTCACCCCCTTTTTTGTTTAATCCTCTGTTGCACTTTTCATTGTAATCTCTGAGGTAAGTGCTGGTTATCACCCAGATCACCCCTCAGCTTCGGCGAAGGTTGGGGGTGGCAGCTGAGAGGGGTGGAGGGTCACAGCTCTCATGTACTTTCTCTCTGGGAATTGCATCCCTGCAGATAGAGCCCCCGCCCCCAAGGACATGTCCCTGGACGACAGCCTCTGGGCTTGCATCTGATGACTGTTCAATGCAGGGATGAGAAGAGCCGATGGGCAACACCCACTCACTCCACAATTACTCTGGCTTTGTTGTGATTACATCAATGCCTTCTGTAGAGGGGTTAAGTTGGAGGACATGCATTAGTCATCAACCGCACAGAAATTTTCACGTCTATCTGTTTCCTGGACAACCCAGCCCTAGGACAGTTTGGTGAAAAAAGTGGGTTGAGGAAACAGACCCCAGAGCTGAGGACATGACTGGACAGTGAAGTGCTTGCCCAGGATGCACGAGCCCCCGGGTTCAATTCCCAGCACCACAGAAAGTCAGATGTGGTGGCATATACCTGTAACTGTAATCCTAGCATTCATGCAATGTAGTCAGGAGCATCAGAAGTTCAAAGTTATCCTCAGTCACATAGCAAGCAAGTTTGAGGCCACCCTGGGCTATACACGACTCAGTCTCAAAACAACAACAATAACAAATATGACCTTTAACACTAATACTAGATTTTGGAACTGGATCACATATTTTCCATTTGGCAATGAAGATTCCGTCACTGGAAACTACCAGCTCCCAGCTTGCAATGCAACTGTTAACAATTTTCACTAGCAAACTTGGATAGAATATAAGGGAATGTGCCACCCAGGGAGATACCTAAGGGTTTTGGCAGGTTGGGAAAGTACTAATGATAGGAAAATGGAATCAGGTACTCTGAGTACCATAGTTTCACTGTAGAAAGGCACCAAAAGACTCAGGGTGATTATTCAGCCCAAGGTCAAGCATGAAAACCAGAGTCTGTTATGGTTTGAATCCGAAATGTCACCGAAAGCCTGCATGTATTACTGGCTGGTGGTCAGCTGATGGGATTTAGGGAAACGACTGGGTCATGGGCACTCAAACTTCATCATTGCATTAGCCCACTGACAAGATTATAATTTAGTGGCATTATTGGAAAATGGTGAAAACTAGTAGGTTAGTCCTAGTTGGGGGAAGTGGGTCACTTTGGGTATGCCATCCCCCACTTTTGATTAATTCCCACAAATGATTTCATGAAGAAAAATCCCAGCCATTGGGTTTGAGTTGATTCCAGATGTAGTCACATTGACAACCAACGACAGCCGTCACAGGAGAGGCAAAGGTTTATTTGGCTTACAGGTTACAGTCCATCATCAAGAGAAGCCAAGACCAGGAGCTTGAATCAGAAACAAGCAGAGGAGCACTGCTCACTGGCTTACTCCAACCTCACATTCAGTACCCTTCTGATGCAACCCAGGTCCACCTGCCCAAGTATGACACCGCCCACAGTGAGCAAGGCCGCCCACCCTACATCAGTTATCAAGAGATGCCTCACAGGCATGCCCACAGACCAATCTGATAGAAGCAATTGTTCAGCTCAGGTTCCCTCTTCACAAGTGACTCTAGGTTTGTGTCACGTTGGCAGCTACGTCACTGGGGTGGACTCTGAGATTTCAAATGCTTGAGCCAGGCCCAGTGTCTCTCTCCTCCTCCCGCTGCTGCCTGTGGATCCAGGTGTAGCTTCTCTCCAGCACCATGTCTGCCTGGGTGAGGCCGTGCTTCCCACTATGATGATAATGAACTAAACCTGCGAACGATAAGCCAGCGCCAATTAAACGCTTTCCTTTATAAGGGTTGCCATGGTGATGGCGTCTGTTCACAGCAATAAACCCTAACTAAGACGAGGGAATCAAAGGAATGTAAGAGTCAGAGGAAGCAGAGGAGGGTTGTCAAATGCTGGCACAACACGGGACACACTGTTGTAATCTTTTCTCTTCATAAACATTTTTGTTACTAAAATTAGGTTTTCTTTTCAATTATTTTTAAAATAAATAAATAAATATTTTTAAGCATTTAAAATAACTTTAAAAATTATTCATACATCATATTTTTGTCATATTTTCCCCTCCCCAACTCCTCCCAGATCCTCCCCACTGGTGCTCTTGAAGTCACAGCAGTTGTCATTACCCACACAACACTTGCACAGAATTATAGCTGTCGATGCTGCTGTGGAGGGCTCATGGGCACTGCCCCTCCCAAAGGAGCTGCTGGCAGTTCATGGTGGCTGGGCAGGAGGACAGTCTCATCATTGATGTAGTCACTGTGTTAAGTCACACACACACACACACACACACACACACATATACATACACACACATATACATACACACACATATTCATACACACACATATACATACACACACATATACACACACACATATACATACACACACATACACACACATATACATACACACACATACACACATATACATACACACACAGACACACACATACATATACACACGTACACACACATATACACACACACATACACACACACACACACACACACACAAAACATGAAAGTAGAAAGGGATATAGCTTCACTATGTAGTCCTGGCTAGCCTAGAACTTGATATGTAGACCAGACTGGCTCAGAGTCACAAAGATCTCCCTGTGCTGGGATTAAAGGTGCATGTCACCATGCCTGCTGAGTTATAATCTTTTGTCCCATGTAGTACCTTCACTAAAGTGCTAAGTGCAGACACCCTCCCCTGTGAAGTCCACAAACGCAAGGGATTTCTGTGTTCTGTGGTGTTTGTTGGACCCCCATCACAGTGACACCCCACCCCCATGACTGGCACCTGAAACTCACCTCAGTGCGTCTCTCTATAAAACCTCAAAAGAATCTGTATTACTTAAAAATGTATTTATTTTTACTTTATATGTATACTTTGTCTGCATGGATGTGTCTGATGTGTGTGCCTGTGTGCCTGGTGCCTGAAGAGGTTAGAAGAGGGGCAGATCCCTTGGAACTGGGGTCACAGCTGCCATATTGGTGCTTGGAACTGAACCTGGGTCCTCTGGAGGGGCAGCAAATGCTCTTAACCACTAAGCCATCTCTCCAGCCCCAGAATCTGTATTATTTAAAGCATCTGGTATTATGGTCCTGTCCTTCCACCTTGCCACTGGAGAAAAGAAACCTAACATGAGACTACCTGGCCTGGGCAGAGACTCTACAAACATCTGGAGACAATTCTCACCTAGCAAGAGCATGGGCTGCTCTTCCAGAGGACCCAGGTTCAGTCTCCATAGACACACTCCAAGGACCCAGAACACAAGCCACACATCCCCACACACCCACCGTTGTCTGGTGCCAGCCAGAGAGGGAACTGGTCTCCTTGGAAGAAACTTAAGGAAGTTTCTTCCTTAAGAACCTGCAGGAGAGATGGGAAATAGGCAAAAATGGGTAAATGATGGGAATACCTTGATCAAGGCTGCTTAGTTACGTCGCTGTCCTCTGCTTAAACTTAAACTTCATACCAGGGCCCCATGAGGAACTTGGGGTGGGGATGACACTGAAGCTCTTTATTTGGTTCTCTTCTGACTGTGGATTACTGAATTACTGAATAATTAACAAATGAAGTTGGTTCTTGCCATTGAGCCTGATGTCCTGAGTTAATCCCCAGGACACACAGTGGAAGGAGAGAACCAACCCCCACCCCACACTCTTTGACACACACACCACACACTAAAATAAATGGAATTTTTTTAGATTTTTTAAAATTTTATGTATTTGAATATTTTGCATGCAAGTATGTCTGTACAACATACGCATGTCTGGTGCTCATGGAAGTTGGATGAGGGTGCTGGAACTGGAACTATAGACAGCTTCAAGCACCATGTGGGTGCTGGGAATTGAACCTGGGTCCTGTGGAAGAGCAGCCAGGGCTCTTAACCCCTAAGCCATCCTCTAGCCCCATTTATAAATTTATAAATGTAATTTTTGTTCATTGGTTTGTTTGTTTGTTTGTTGAGACAGGGTTTCTCTGTGTAGCCTGGCTGTCCTGGAACTAGCTCTGTAGACCAGGCTGGCCTCAAACTCACAGAGATCCACCTGCCTCTGCCTCCTGAGTGCTGGGATTAAAGGCATGTGCCACCACCATCCAGATATAAATGTAATTTTTCAAAAGAGAAAAAAGGAAAGAAAATCAAGATCCAACTTGTCTGTTCTCTCTGAGAAGCTCAGTTAACTAGGAAAAATATTCAAACACGGAGAGCCAAAAGTTGGGAATCAAACTACTCAACAAATGGAAGCCCCAAACAGGCTGGTGTAGCAGCTCTCAGACTTGACAAAGCAGCCACAAGGCTAAAGTAGCCAGAAGAGACAGAGGGCCACTGAGAGGTTACCAAGGAAGCAATTCCTCAAGAGGTATGGCCACTGTAAATATTTATGCACCAAATCATGTCCCCCCAATTTCATAAAACAAACACTAAAAGACATAATACCACATAGATCCTGACACATTGGAGAACTCCAATATCTTACTCTCACATCTAGATAAGTTTTCTAAATTAAAAATTAAAAAAGAAACCTCAAAGCTAAATTATAGCGTAGATGAACTAGATTTAACATATCTACAGATAAGGATTCTTATCTTATCACATTCTTCTCAGTGGCACACGGAACTGTCTCTAAAATTGACCACACTAAGGCCACAAAGCAAGCATTAATAAATATAAAATAATTTGAATAATTTCCTGTGTCTTATCAGGCCACAATGGAATAAAGCTAGAAAACAATAGCAAGAATAACTTCAGAAAATGCAAAAATACTTGGAGACTAAATAATAAATGTTGAAATGAACAGTAGGCCAGTCACTGAAGAAACTGGGGAGAAACTTGAAATTCCTAGAATCAAATGACAATGGGAACACAACCCACCTATGACAGCTGTTCTTGGCTGTCAACTGACTACATCTGGACATAACCCACCTGTGATGGCTGTTCTTGACTATCAACCAACTACATCTGGAATTAACTAAAACCCAAGTGGCTGGGCACACCACTGAGGGAGTTTTCTTGATATCCAGATCTTTTGAGGTGGGAAAAGCCATCTTTAGTCTTGGCCATGCCTTCTGGTGGCAGCCTGGAAGAAGGAAGCTTTAGCTCTTTGCCTGCTTGCTCTCATTCACTAGCAAGTCCGTTCCTTCACTGGCATTAGAGCCTCCTTCTTTGGGATTCTGGCTTATACTGCAGACCAGCTGAAATAGCCAGGATTGTGGACTGAGCAACTAGGGGAGTCTTAGACTTTCCATTCATAGGCAGCCATTGTTGGATTAGCTGGACCACAGTCTGTAAGCCATGCTAATAAATCCCCTTTATATTATATATGAACTTGATCTAACAGTTCTGTTCTTCTAGATGACCCTGACTTATAAAACGCTATCCCAGAACCTCTGGGACACAGCCAAGACAGTCCTAAAGGAAATGTTTATAGCTGTGATACCAGAGATCTTAAATAAACAACCCAATGATGTGCCTCCAGGCTCTAGGGAAGCAAGAAGTCGAAACCCAAATGCAGCAGAGAGAAACAAATGAACATCGGAGGAGAAACTAATGAAATAGAAACTAAAACACAATGCATAGAAATATAAAAGAATTGTTTGTTTGAGAAGATTAACAAGATTAACCAACCATTAGCCATCCAACCGCAAAAAGGGAGAGAGAAGACTCAAATTAATAAAATTAGACATGAAAAGGGAGTTGTTAAAACATTGTCCAGTAAAATTTGGATCACCAGGGAAAACCTTTAAAATTTATATTCAAATGGTTTGTAAAATCTAGAAGTAATGAATACACTTCTAAATGCATATGACTTACAAAAATTAAAGCCAAAAGATATAAACTATTTATTTTTAAGCAAATTAAACATAGACTTATTAGGGAAAGAGGAAAAAGCCAAAGAATGGGAAGAGGAACAAGGAAGAAATACCCAACATTAATAATTTAAACAAATTCTTAACATGTAATGAGATTGAAGCAGTGATCAAGTCTCCCCACAATGAAAAGCCCATGGCCAAATGGACTTACTACTGAATTCTACCGAACTTTTAAGAAAGATTTAATCCCAACACCTCCAAGCTGTTGGAACATTACCAAACTCACTCTATGAAGCCAGTATAACCCTGATACTCAAAGCAGATAAAGACACAACAAAGGAAGCTATATGCCAATCTCCCTGATGAACATAGATGCAAACATTCTCAACAAAATACTTGTAAACTTAATTCATGAGCAGAGCAAGAAGATACTACACCACAGCAAAGTTGGTTTCATCCCAAGGACGCAGAGTTTCAGCCTACACACCTGAATTAAAATAACATACCATATTAATAGACTTAAAGACAGAAGAGTATGATCCTTCAATAGATACAGGAAAAGTATTCAACAAAGCTCTAACTGCCTTGATGATAAAAAAAAAAAAAAACACTTTAGAAACTGGAACTAGAAAGAACTTATCTCAACATACTAAAGGCTATCTATGACACTCCTTAGCCAACATTATACCAAGTGGGGAAAACTCAAAGTATTTCCCCAAAACCAAGAGTAAGACAAAGGTGCCCACTTTCTATACATTTGTTAAGTATAGAACTGTAAGTCTTAGCTAGAGCAATAAGACAAGAAAAGCAAATGCAAGGTATAAAAACAGAAAATGAAGAAATCAAAATGTCCTTATTCACATATGGTATGTTTCTATACATATCCTAAAGACTCTACCAGAAAACTTTGGAACTGATACTTTCAGCAAAGTGGGAAGATACAAAATTACCATACAAAACCAGTCACCTTCTCATAGACCAATAACAAATATGTGAGGAGATGTCCTCGTTAGTTTTTATTGTCAACTTGTCACAACCTAGAATTACCTGAGAAAAGGGAACCTCAACTGAAGAATTGTCTTGAACAGATTGGCCCGTGGCCAGGTCTGTAAGGAACTGTCTTAAATGGTAATTCATGTGGGAACTCCAAGACCACTGTGGGTGGCACCATCCCTAGGAAGTGGGGCTTGGTCTGTTGAGGAAAACCAGCAGAGAGAAAGCTAGAGAGCTAGTCAGTACGCAGCATTCCTCCATGTTTCTGCTTCAGTTCCTGCCCTGACTTCCTTCAATGGTGGACTGCAACCTGGAAGTACAAGATAAAATAAAGCCTTTCCTCTCCCAAGCTGCTTTAGTCAAAGTGTTCCAGCAACAGAAAGCCAAAAGAACAGGAAGATCTGTAGAAAGAGTCCCATTCACAACTGTGTGTGTGTGTGTGTGTGTGTGTGTGAGAGAGAGAGAGAGAGAGAGAGAGAGAGAGAGAGAGAGAGAGAGAGAGAGAGAGAGCTCACACTGGAACAAACCTAATCAAGGAAATGAAAGCCTTTCAAGAGATGTCCAGAGAGACACTAGAAGATGGAAAGACCTCCATATGCATGGGTTGAAGAGTCAATACTGTGGAAACAGCCAGTTGGCAAAAGCAATCTGCAGATTCATTGTAATCTCCTTTGGAATACTAATTTCAGTCTTCATAGAAATAGAAAACAATTGTAAAATTCATAATGAAACACAAAAGACAGCCAAAGAGGGAACAGGGCTGGAGACAGTACATTACAGATCCACGGTGACAGACTTGTGGTGTTGGCACAGAAGCTGCCCTGTAGCCCAGTCACACACAGTAGAGGACACAGAAATAAATACAGCTACCAGCACCTAACTTTTTGGCAAAGGTGTCAAAAACACGCAATGGAAAAAGAGATATCTTGTTGAAGGCACGGTGCTGACAAACTGGACCCCCACCTGAACTGGAATAAAATTAGATCTACCATCTCTCTCACTCTGCATAAAAATCAACTCTAAGTGGATGAAAAACCTCAACTTAAAACACAAAATGCTTGATTACAGTACCCAATGTATGAAATTCTCAAGACAAAATAAAATAGAACAAGAATAACAATATCTTCAAAAGTTTTTTAAACGAAATGAACTGGGCATGGCGGTGCACACCTTTAATCTCAGCAGTTAGTTGGGAGGCAGAGGCAGGCAAATCTCTGAGTTTGAGGCCAGCCTGGTCTATAGAGCAAGTTCAGGACAACCAGGGCTACACAGAGAAACCCTGTCTAAAAAAACCCAATAAATAAATAATGAAAATTTCAAAATGAAATGCTGAAACCCAAAGAGAAAACATTCTAGGATGTAGAAATCTAAACTTCTTCCCGCTCCCAACATATTTTTATTAATTATTTTGGAATTTCATATAATGCTCCTCAATCACACTCACTTCTCATTCCTCCCAGCCCCCCACCCTTACACCGCCCCTACCCCAAATATATACCAAATTTAATTTTCGTTGCCCCTATACTCATTGGACAAACTCCATGCTTTTTGTTGTTGTTGTTTTGTTTTTTCAAGACAGGGTTTCTCTGTGTAGCTTTGGCACCTTTCCTGGAACTCACTCTGTAGCCCAGGCTGGTCTTGAACTCACAGAAATCCGCCTGCCTCTGCCTTGCAAATGCTGGGATTAAAGGCGTGCGCCACCACCCACCGGGCCGAACTCCATGCTTTAAGTGGCCAGCCCCTTAAAGAAAACTGAGTCCTTCCCCACCTCCCTGCCAGAAGCCGCCAACTGTGAAGAGCTACATTTCAGCATCTTTATCACAGTTTGTTGTTGCTGTTTTGTTTGTCTTTTGGGTTTTCTAGACAGGGTTTCTCTGCGGGACGGTCCTGGCTGTCCTGGAACTCGCTCTGCTGGGATTAAAGGCGTGCGTCACCGTCACCGCCTCCCGGTTTATCAGAGTTCTTAAGGACGCTCTTCGATAGCTTCCTGTCTGGACTGTTTCTTTTGGCGGAGAAGGAGGTAGTGGGAGGGGTTGTTGCAGAAGCCTTCAGTGTCTCTCATGCTCAGTTATGAGTCTGCAGTCATCGATACCACTACAAAAGAAGCTTCCCTGCCCGTGGCAGCACAGGTCATGAACTTCCGCATGGTTTTGGGCAGCAGCATGGATTTCAACTTGGTTTCTGGCAGCAGCTCAAGTCTCGGAGGTCAGCCTGGCCCCGCTCCGCCCCCAGCAGCACAGAGTGTGGACGCCGGCGTGACCTCCCGCGGCAGCAGAGACCACGGAAGTCTTTAGAGGGGACTTACGAAAATGAACCATTCTTCATCTCTGTTTCTCGTGGTTCAGAGTCGAGATAGCGCGGCCGGGCAGCGTGTCTGGGGGCCAGATCTACTCGAGCCCCAGGATGCTGTACACCCCCTGCCCTGGCTGCCCGTGACCCTGCAGCACCCCAGGGCGACCGACCGTCGCGTTTGTAACCTGCAGGCAGAACCACGGCCCGCACTTTCCTCCCCGCAGCAGGGCAGGCAGCCGCGCCGTGGCTCCACCTAGGACCACACACTCTCCTTTGTCCAGCACAGCTGGGCTCGCGTACCTGCGGCTGCTGCAGTCTCCAGTTCCGCTTCTCACCACCGTGCAGAAGCCACTCCCTCTGCCTCAGGCCATCCTTTTTTCCAATTCCATGAAACCACTTTTTAAAAGCATCTTCCCATAAGACCTGCCTTTTTTTTTTTTAAAGTTGTTCCAAAGATATTGTTCTGCAGGATCCTCCTCCACTGCCTCTCTCCCCAAGAAGCCTTGGTAGGTCTCTCAGGCTCCCCAGAGCGGCCCCACAGCGCAGTGAATACTGGAAGCCACTGCCATCTTGAGTCTGAGTTCAGTCAAGAAACTTCTGAGTTGGATTCCAGTAGCACAGGAAATGCCCCCACAAATTAACAAATGGGATTGTGTGAAATTAAAAGCCTTCTTCACAGAGCTGGGGAGATGACTCACCAGTTAACACCGTTTGTTGCTCTCGCAGAAGACCTGGGTTCCTTTCCCAAAGACCACACAGTAGCTCACAACCATCCATAACTCCAGTTCCAGGGGATCTAATTTCTACAGGAACCAGGCATGCACATGATACACTTACATCGATGCAGATAAAATACTCATACAAACAAAATAAATAAATCTGATAAAATAAGAAACAAATCTGATTTCAAAAAGCCTTCTTCATGGCAAAAGGAATTGACAACAGAGTGTCCAGGCACTAAATAAATGTAAGTTTACACAATTTTAAGGGCTGGAAAGTTGGGTCAGCACTTGAGAGCACTTGTTGCTATTGCAGAGGACCTAGGTTTAATTCCCACACTCCCGTGGGAGCTCATAACTGTCTGTAACTCCAGCTCCTGGAGATCTGACACCCTCTTCTGACCTCTGCAAGCACCAGACATGTATATAGTGCACAGACATACATGCAAGGAAAACACTTATGCACATAAAATCATAAAATAAATCTTTTTTTTTTTTTTTTTTTTGAGACAGAGTTTCTCTGTGTAGCTTTGGCTGTCCTGGAACTCACTGTGTAGACCAGACTGGCCTTGAACTCAGAGATTACAAAGATATGTGCTACCACAACCCTGCTATATATCTAATTTTTTAAAATTAAAAATAGACCCAGCATAGCTCTCTTGGACATATGCTCAAAGGACTCTAGATCCTGCCATAGACATGCACATCCTCATTTACTGAAGCTTTTTTTTTACAACAGCTAGGAAATGCAATCAGCCTGGGTGTCTCCCAACAATGGATGGATAATGAAACACAGTGCATATACACAATGGAATTTTATTCAGCTGTGAAAAAATAAAATTATGAAATTTTTAGGAAGTTGGATGAACTGGAAAATTTACATTAAGTTTGGTAGATGTAATGTTTTGAATGAGAAATATCCCCCATAGTCTCCAGTGTTTAAATACTTGGTCCCCAGTTGGTGGCACTGTTTGGGAAGGTTTAGGAGGTGTGGCCTCGATGAAGAAAATACTTTCGCTGGAAGTGGCTTTGAGGTTCACAAGACTTTCCCTGTTCCCTGTTTGCTTTCTGCTTCCTCTTCTGGCTGGAGATATGAGCCCTCAGCTATTTCTGCCACCATGCCTTCCATCTGCTGCCATGGCACCTGCCTGATGGGCCCTTAACCCCTGCTTCATATGCCCAAATAAACCCTTCCTTCAGTAAACTGCCTTAGTCTTGGGGTTTCATCACAGCAATAGGGAAGCAATGAATACAGCAACCCAAGCTCAGAAAGGCAAGCATCCTATGTTCTCCCCCAATGTTGATGCTGGCTTCTAATCCTCAACTATGTGTACTCAAGTGGGAGTAAGTGTGGGGAGAGGCCAGAAAACTAGAAAGGAGCCCGCAGGATGGGGAGAAAAGCGCGAGTAGCTGGGGGTAGGCAATAGAACACTAGAACACATGATATGGAAGTATAACGGACAGTATTGGGGGTAGAGACTGCAGCAGGAACAAGGGACAGGGAGGCGAGGGGAAGGGAATTGGGGAGCAACAAAACCATTATACATGAAAATTCTGTAAGGAAACTATTACTCTGCAGGCTGATTAAAAATAAATTAAATGTCAGGTGTGATGGCACGCTCCTTTAATCCCAGCAATTGAGAGGCAGAGGCAGGCAGATCTCTGTGAGTTCAAGGCCAGGCTGGTCTACAGAGTGAGATCCAGGCTATCTAGGGCTACATGGTGATACCATCTCAAAACCAAAAATAACCACAAACCTTTTCCTTTTATTTTTTTAAAGTTATTTATTTTTTATTTTTTGCATTGGTGCTTGTCTTCATGAGTGTCTGTGTGAGGGTGTCAGATCTCGGAGTTACAGACAGTTGTTTGTTGCCATGTGGGTGCTGGGAATTGAACCTGAGTCCTTTGGATGAGCAGCCAGTGCTCTTAACCACTAAGCCATCTCTCCAGCCCTACAAACCTTTTTCTTAAAAAAAAAAAAAAAAAAAAAACTGGGTGTCAGTGGACCAGTGTTGGGGTTTAGCCCCAACCTATTGAAGGGTCTCTTCAAGCAGGGAGTGAGGAACTGAGAAATGCTAGATAGGAAATATAGAAGTAGATGAAGAAAAAAGATAGAGACACAGGGTAGCTTCAGGAGGGCTCTGGATCAATACCCAATCGCCTCGAGTTTATGTCTAATGGGCTTTTTATACACTAGCAAGGAGAGAGGCAAAAGACCTCCCCCTTTCAAGATCAAAGCACAAAGTACAACCAAGTGTAGCCCTTCAAAACACCTGATAACCACACCCCATGGCAAAGCACCTTGTGATTAGGCCTTGAAGTAGAAGACACCTGATAACCAGGCCTTTGCACCCTGTTATGCAGCCGTGGAGAGCAACATAAACTCTGACCCTCTGACCTTGAGTCACACCACAAGTTGGAATCTTTGTGGATTCTCACAACCGGGCATGCTGATTCCCACCTATAACCAAAGCATTCAGGAGGCTGAGGCAGATGTAGAGACACGAGTTAGTCCAGGCTAGACTACACAGTGGGTCTAGGTCAGCCTGGTCTACAGAATCAAAATAAGAGTCATGAGATCTGTTGACTCATGTGACCTTGAGCAACCACAGTGTATTAGATTATGTACTAGCAGGCCAGGTGGGGAGTGTGTACGTGCTAACATTTCCTGCTTCGTGTAGATTAATATGCAGTTGGAGAACGCTGCAAGGCACTGAGTGGGCACAGCTAGCCCCTTCAGTGTGGCGAGTCTGTTAATCGGCGTTGTTCTCCCTCCCGTTCCTAGGGCCTTTAATGACTATTATTTCGCTTCCTGCATGTTTTTTATTTTATTAAAAAATTTTAGATTTTTATATTTTATTTCTGTTAGTGTTTTTGCCTGTCTCCTGCATGTGCACCATGCACATGCCTGGTGCCCCTGGAGGCCAGAAGAGAGCATTGGATCCACTGAACCGGAGTTACTCGTGGTTCTGAGCCATCACTGGGTGATCGGAACTGAACATGGGTCCTCTGCAAGAGCTACAAGTGCTCTTAACTCCTGAGCCATGTCTCCAGCCCTTCAAAAACCTTTTCATGGCCGGGCGGTGGCATACACATCTGTAACCCCAGCACTGGGGAGGCAGAGGCAGGTGGATCTCTGTGAGCTCGAGGCCAGCCTGGTCTACAGAGTGAGTTCAGGACAGACAGGGCTGTTATATAGAGAACCTCTGTCTCAAAAAAAAAAAAAATCACATTTATTTTGTGTTCTTGTACATATGTGCACAAATGTGTATGTCATGGGATGCATGTAACGGTCAGAAGACAACTTTGAGGAGTTAGTTTTCTCCTTCTACCATGTGGGTACCAGGGATCAGTCAGATCATCAGGGCTGAGTCACCTCAGATCATCATCTGCTAAGTTATCTCGAAGGTCTAAATGCATTTTAAACTTCTTGTAACAAGGTGTTCTCCAGACCCGCACAGATCTGTGCTGAGGTTTCCAGCCCAGCCCCACCCTGAGAGCCACATGCCAGGGCTCACTCCCTGAGATCAGACAGCAGGACTTCCGCTCTTGAGGCAGGTGGCGCCAGCCGCTTCAACCTCCACAGGAAGAAGGTCCAGGATGTCTTCAGTTCTTGAAGACGAAGAGATGGAAATCTCTGGGAGAAAAGAGGATTGAGGATGACTACAGAGAAAGCCTACAGCATAGTGCACGAAGCAACAGCTCAGCAGCTGCCTAGCGGGTGTCACATGACCACTCAAACCATTGGGAGAAAAAGAATCAGACCTTGCCAGAAGAACCTCTGGGACCAGCATGGCCGACTGACTGTCCTTGGCTTGATTATAATGACATTTCCCTGTCATTAGCCTTGCAGTTTGGCTGATTCCATCATGCATATATCATAACACACCCCTAAACTCCATGTGGGGATATGAAGAAGGGAGTAGACACTACTGGTTACTACATGCATTCTAGGAGTTCCACTCCCACCCCTCCGCTTAAGCTTGGCCATTAGGTGAGCTGTCTGCAACCCCAGCCTCCGAGAAGTCTGGCATTCTGCTCTGAGTGTGCACTTCTGTTGTGGAGGGCAAGCTGTCCCTCTGCTCCTCACTTTGTCTCTCCTCCGAATACCTCCCTGATGGTGACAAGAACCGGAAGACTGGGCAAAGAACTTGGTCTCCTTACGTCACACTGCGACCTCCAGAGCTCTCGTCACCAGCCACACTCTACTCCAGAGCTGTGGGCATCTTTACCAGGTGTACCTGCCCAGCCTTTTGACATTGCGGCATGACATTGGTCATCCACAAACTCATATTCAAGAATCACATGAGGGCTGGAGACATGGCTCAGAGGTTAGGAGCACTGGATGCTCTTGCGGAGGACTCAGGTTTGATTCCCAGCACACTCACAGTGGCTCATAGCTGCCTGTAACTCCTGTTCCAGCTGTTCTGATGCCCTTTTGTGACCTCCACAGGAACCAGGCACACATGGCAAAGAGACACACATGCAGGCAAAGCATTCAAACAATAAAAATAAGGTACAAAAATAAAATTTAAAATTACATTATTGAGTTTTAAAAAACGCATATAATGTTTTAAACAAATCTACAGTTTTGTACTGGACCACATTCATCCACAGCTCTCCCAGGCTGTCTGTGGCCCACAAGCTGTAGGTTGAACAGGCCAGGTAGAGCATTGTGCCCTGCATTAATGGCTTCAGCTCTCAGCCAATATCCAGTTTCCAACGAGAAATCGCCCTTCTCCCATGAGCTAAGCTTAAGGGGTCTTTCTCTCAGATAAAAACTTGTTTGTGGAATTTGTTCCTCCTTTAATGAGTTCAAAAAGGCAAATTCCAGACCAAGCACAGTGGCATACGCCTTTAATCCCAGCACTTGGAGACAGGGGCAGGCAGATCTCTGTGAGTTTGAGGCCAGACTTTGTGTACACAGTGCATTCTAGTCACTGAGAGAGAGAGACAGAGAGAGAGAGAGAGAGAGAGAGAGAGAGAGAGAGAGAGAGAGAGAGAGAGGAATTGAGGTTCACTACCATTGGTGAAAATGGAGTGTGATGTATTTTGTTGTAAGGTGTGATGAAGAGGGCCTTCCATTAACCCAAGAGGAGCTGTTCCTGAGCAGCTTGTGGCAAGAGTAAGGGAAAGTTCTGGGTTAGCCTGGGCTACATAGCAAAACTCCATCTTTTATTTGTCCCCCCCCTCTTCGGTTGTTTGTTTTTTGAGACAGGGTTTCTCTGTGTAGCTTTGCGCCTTTCCTGGAACTCGCTTTGAAGACCAGGCTGGCTTCGAACTCACAGAGATCCGCCTGGCTCTGCCTCCCTAGTGCTGGGATTAAAGGTGTGCGCCACCACTGCCCGGCGCAAAACTCCATCTTAATGATAATAATAAAGCCGAGTGCAGTATGCCTACTTACAATCCCAGCTCTTGGAAGGGGGGCAGAAAGATCATCCTCGATTCCATAATTCAATCAGAGACCAGCCTGTCTACAGGAGCCTTTGTTTCAAAACCAAAGTCTACAGAGAAAACAACAAAGAAAATGTGGGCATGAAAGCTTATAATCTCCTCACTTGGGATTCTAAGGCAGGAGGATTGCTGGAAGTTGGAGACCAGCCTGGACTACATAGTGAGTTCTAGGCCACCTTGGTCTAAAAGTAAGATCCAGTATAATATAAATAAATAATGAAATAAATGGATGTGGATTCCCACTGTGGTTCTGAACCAAAAGGATGATCCTGACACACACTCAGACACACAGTCCTGAGTGTACTGTGTCAGAAACAGACATTGTTGTCCTTCTATAATGTAAGAATTTATTAAACAACGATTTCCAAACTAAGCCAATCCCATTGCCTGTAGCTGGCCAAGCACCACTGTTTCACTTGACAGACAAAGTCATTGGCTGCCGCAGATTCATTTATTACTGTCTACTAACAATAATTCTCAGATCACATGTGACACTTTCCATAAGAATACCTACATTACAGATTGGCAACCAGAGAGTTAAGGAAGCTGTGGGGTTCACAGAGGCCTAACTGAAGGCAAGAGCAGACCGGGAAGCCACTGCAGAGGGCAGATTCGCTGTTAACCCAGAGCTGTGAGGGGGCACAGAGCTGGTTCAGAGTGAGGCGTGCGCTGGCTTAAGGCAAGGCACAGTCTGCAGGGTGCAGGAGAGGGTCCAGAGAAACAGAAATGGAGCTGATCTGAAGGCCTGGGGACTGAGCTGGGGTTTGTCACCTGTCACCCACGGATCAGACAAATGTACCAATCTGTCCGGTGCCTCTGTCAGCCAGTGTCACCATGTCCCCTTGGCATCAGTCACTGGTCTGGTGTGTTTGATAAGTTTTTCTGATATGTTTTTCTATGTCCATGTGATTGTGTGTTCCTGATTCAATCTGATAAGTTGCCAGGAGGTAACAATTTATTTATATAAGTTAGCACAGTTATGGTCTGTGCCACGGCTAGTGCTGGACAGAACGCGTTTGTGCGAACCAACAAGATGCAGAGCCACGCTCTGTCAGCATCTGCACTAGAAATGGAGCAAACTGCTCTTCTGAAAACAGGGCCGCTTGAGGAGCAAGGCAAGCCTAAAAGCTACTGTTTTATGTAACAAGGAGTCTCAGAGCAGGCTGTAGACTAATCCTCACAAGTGCCCTCTGGGGGATCCGGATGCTCTGCACTCACCCATTAACTCTTTATGTGACCATTGGGGCCCAACCCAAATCAGCCTCTGGAGTCCCTCTGGATGCTCCCGTTGTCTTTAAAGCAGCTTCCTCAAGTTCTGAACCCTAAGCACTCACACGGTAGAATGCCACTCAGGGATTCAAAAGAGGGGCAGGAAACTCAAGGTGTACAAGGCAATCATCATAGAACAATCATCAAGGAAGAGCTTGTTATTTTGTTTGAGACAGGGTCTTACATAGCCCAGGCTGGGCTCCAGTTCACTATGCAGCCCAGGATGACCTTGGATATCTGATTCTCCGGCCTCCACATCCTTAGCACTGGGATGACAGGTTTGTGCCATCAGGCCTGATTTATACAATATTAGGAACCTAAGACTTTGTACGTGCTAGGTAAGCATTCTACCAACCAAATTACAGCCTCAGCCCACCAAGAGTTTTGATGGGTTTAAAAAAAAAATCAAAGAACAGTACAGGGTGGTATAGTTTGTTGATTTAGTTCTGGGGACTGAACCCAGGGTTCACTCATGCTAAGCATGCTTTCCCACTGAGCTACATTCCTAGCTCAGTGTCCTCAGTACATCACCGTTTGTGTTGGAGGAAAAGACTTTATACATACGTAAGCATGTGTATGGGTGTAGACAAAGATACCTAACAGTATGTCAGTGGCCAAGGTGGCAGAAAAACTAACTTCTTACTCTATTATTATGATTATGATTATGATTATGATTAGTAGTAATATTTAAGTGTGTAGGGTCTGGGCTGGAGTGCTGTGTCTCTGTTGATACAATGCTCAGCTAGCATGCCCTGGGCTCATTTCCCCAGGACTACATAAGCCAGGTAGATCACACACCTGTAATCCCAGCACTGCAGAGAGAGGCGGGAAGATCACAAGTTCTAGGTCATTCTCAGAAGTTGAGGCCAGTCTGGGCTACAGAAAACCTTGTACCTATTGGTGAACTGTGGAAAGGATTGCCATAGTACCCAACCTAAGCATGAGCGCTTCGTATCCTGATGTGTGGTGGCACCCTGCCATTGTGCTGTATGTGACCTACAGTTGTACATGGCAGTCCTGGTGTGCATGTTTACTTAAAAGAAAAAGGAAGAAAAGAAAGTTTAAGAAAATATGCTTGCATCTTACTCTGGAACACCTCTTGAGCAGAACAGCTATTCTCTGAAGTATTCTTGGTTAAAATATCCTTGTGTTCATGTTTCTCTGTCTGGACTGCTTTTGTATACCTGTTCCCAGCTATTAACTTTCTTTAAAGATTTATTTGGCCAGACAGTGGTGGCACACACCATTAATCCCAGTACTCAGGAGGCAGGGGCAGGCAGATCTCTGTGAGTTCGAGGCCAGCCTGGTCTACAGAGTGAGTTCCAGGACAGGCACCAAAACTACACAGAGAAACCCTGTCTCAAAAAAAACAAAACAAAACAAACAAAAGATTTATTTGTATTTTGTGTGTGGGTGCTTGCCTGTATGTGTGTGCACTGTATGTGTGTGCACTGTATGTGTGTGCACAGTATGTGTGTGCACACGTGGTGTCCTCAGAAGCCTAAGGGGACATCTGGTCCCCTGGAACTGGAGTTACAAATCCCAGTGAGCCACCATGTGAGTGCTGGGAACTGAAGTTGTATCTTCTCAAAGAGCAAGTGCTCTTAACCGATGAACTATCACTCCAGGCTCCAGCTGCTAATGTCATTGCATTTATTTATTTTTACATCTAGCTGTGTGTGTGTGTGTGTGTGTGTGTGTGTGTGTGTGTGTGTGTGTGTGATCATATTCATGGAGCTCAGAGAACAACTTGCAGGATTTGGGAGGAAACTTTGCAGGGATCGGTTCTCTTCCTCCGTGCAGGGATTAAACTCATGTTTTCCCGCTTGTCAGCAAGTGACGTCACCGGCCAAGCCACCTCACCGTCCGTTTCGAATGATCTCCCATTGTCATTTGATCAGTTTGCACACTGCTAAGCAGGCACTCTTTACCACCTAAGAACTCTAGGGCGGGTGGGGAATGTAGCTCACTGGTAGAGGGCTTGACTAGCCCTGCGTCCAATCCCTACTACACAACATCACCCTACGAGGGGCGGGGGAGCCTGAAAAAGAGAAATACAGAGAGATGGACAGACAGACAGAGAGACAGAGATCTCCAAGATGAAATTAAGCCCCATCTGGGATCCTGTCTCAGGGAACAAAAAAAAATAACGGGCTGTAGAGACGCTCTTCCAGAGGACCCGGGTTCGATTCCCAGCACCCACATGACAGCTCACAGCTGTCTGTGACTCCAGTCTGTGCCCTATAGGGCACCAGTCACACACGTGGCACACGTACATACTTGCGAGCAATAGACTTAGGCACATGAGATAATAATAACAATTTTAAAAATACACTAAAATGTATTGAATTTCTTCTGGAAGCTGAAGATGACCAACTATTTAGTATGGATCAAGAACCTGAAAAACGTTCTTAACTTCTGGCCCTCCAAATTCTGCTCCATGAGTTCCCCTTGTTATTCTACAGAAGGTATGAGATGTGCACACTGGGGTGCGTGTGTGTTCATGCACATATGTGCACGAGGAGATGCTCTCATTCCGAGAATGTGGTCACAAACTAAAGAGCTGCAAATGCAGGACTCGTGACATGGACGTGGTCCGCCTAGGTAACCAGAGGTCAGAATGATACAACAGGCATGGTCACATCGCGTTGGGCAATGAGAACAACCAGCTGCTAACTGAGTGTGGTGACTGTAATCCCAGCGCCTGGGAAACTGAGGCACAACACATCGTGAGTCCCAGATGATTCTGGCCTACAAAGTAAGACCCTTCCAAAAAAAATGTTACAAAATAATGGAATCATCCTGATCTTCTAAAGTGGTATAGGCACAAAATGGTAACATTGCTGACCTTTGGGGGATTTGATTTTTTGGGGGGACGGGTTTTATTTTTTGTTTGGGTTTTTGCTTTTGGGTTTTATTTATTTATTTATTTATTTATTTATGTATGTATTTATTTATTTAATCTTATTGAGTCAGGGTCTCACTATGTGGTCCCGGCTGGTCTATCCTAGACTCACTATGGAGACCAGGCTAACCTCCACTCACAGGGACCCTCCCCACTTTGCCTCCCGAGTGCTGGGGTGTGCCCCACCCCAACCAGTTGCTGTGGGTGATTTTTATTTCCTTCTTTGTTTGTTCTTGCTCACATTTTCCAAAACTACTATAATCAACATGGCTTCTTTTATAATGAAGAACTGTTACCTCCACCTAAAACTCTGTCTGGAGGATCCTCTGAGGACCTCAGCTGGCTTGTTGGTCTTCTGTACTTAGATGTATAGAGAGTAAATCTGAAGCATTGGGCCTGGGTTAGGAGGGAATTCCTCCAGTGTGATTGAGTACCATAGGGCAGGAGGTAAAGGCACAGGGGTGGCAGATGGTAAAAGGGCATGGCACACTCTAAATGATCTCCATCTCGTTACAGATCTCCTTCCCAGCAGTCATTCAGTGATGTCCCAGCTAAATGGGCTGTTTTACCCTTGCAGAACAGACAGACTTCATGAATCGCTGGAACCATACGCCATATACTTTTTTACTTCCTTTCTTTTTTTTAAAGACATGGTGTCATGTAGCTCAGGCTAGCTTCAAACTTGCTATGTAGCTGAGGATAGCCTAGAACTCCTGATCCTTCTGCCTTTACCTCCTGAATGCTGGGATTACAGCTGTGCTACCACATTCAGTTTTATGTGGTGTCAGGGCTTTCGCCCAGGGCCTTGTCTATGCCAGGTAATCACTCGACCAAGTCAGGTGCCCTCAGCCCATTCTGTGCTTTTTCTGATGTTCGTAGAGGTTTTGAAGTCTAAACGCATGCTGTTAGGGAGCCTTGTCTGTACTAGAGAATAACAACTCTCCCAAAAGTAATACATAAAATTAAAAATAGAACGTATGGGTCAGAGCTGAATGCAGTGGCTCACATCTAAAATCCCAGCACTTGGGAGCCTGGGAGGCAAAGGCAGGAGAAGGTCAGTCTAGACTACAGTGTAAGACCCTGACTCAGAAGGAATGGGGTGTGGCTGGAGAGATGGCTCACCCGTAAAGAACATGTACTGCTTTTCCAGAGGACCCAAGTTCAATTCCCAGTACCCATGTCAGGTAGCTTACAACCACCTGTAACTCTAGTTCCAGGGCAACTGACACCTCTAACCTCTTTGGGTGCCCACAAACATATACATACCCACACACAGACTCACACACATACACATGATTAAAGATAAAATAAATCTTAGCTGGATTTGAGTTGTACATACAGGAATGAAAATTGCAGGAAAGGTGGAGCTGGTCAATAACACCCTGACACATGGCAAACTGTGTGTCCAGCACAAGAGAGGAGAGAGACAATTCAGCGGTTAAGAGCACTGACTGATGTTCCAGAGGACCCGGGTTCAATTCCCAGCACCCACAAAAGTGCACAAAGGACCAGGTGCAGTGAGAGACAAGCTCTCCAGCTCTCCACACGGCACATTCCCACAAGGCAGGAGCGTGCTGACTTCAAAGCAGTCTTCAGAGCTCTGTGAACCTACTCTAGTGAGTTCTGTAGGAGCAACACAGAACCCCACTTCAGGCATGACTGAAATGTTGATCTTAATTAAGGCCCCAAGATGCTTAACTGACAAATACCAGTTTGGCTGCCATGGATCCGAGCAAGAGCATTTTGCCCATTCACTCATGTCTGATAAAATGAGCAACAAGAAATGTTTGTTCTGGCTTGCTTTGGAAATGGCTTCCAGGAAAATAGCTCCCACCAAGAGAAGTGTTTGTGAAAGATAAGATGTCAGCTCCGCAGTGACATGAGCCTTGAGTGCTGTTGGAAGGAGACATGAAGGGCAGGTCTGCAGGCCGCTCACTGGTAGCAGCGTGCAGTGCTGGATCAGCAGCCCGTGGAGTCAAGCTTTTGTCGAAGACCTGTGTGAGGGCTCCTGACCTGGGGCTCTCCATAGCGGGGCCAGGGCCCATGGTCTTCTGGTGCTGGAGTCTACTGTGCAAAGCCTAGAACAAGCCACTCTCCCTGGAGGGCAGGTTCTAGGCTGTGTGCTGAGCTTGTTGCTATGACTCTGACCCCGGCTCGAAGCCTCCCACACAGCAGGTGCTAAATCAGTGCCTACTGACTGAAAACACGCTTTTCTATAATGTCTAATTTTTTAGAGGTCATGTTCCATTTCTAAAAATGAAAGAAATGAATGAGTTTGGGTGTTAAGGATTGAATTTGGGGACTCACAATTAGAATTTCAGTTTTATCTCTGAACTCCTAAAGAAACTATTTTCTGATATTCTCATATTCAAAACAGCAAAGACTCACTATCCAAGAGAATTTTTTTTTCTTTTAAGGAGTGTGTATGTATGTGTGTGTTTGTTTGTTTGTTTGTTTGTTTTGTGTGTGTGTGTTCTCCTGTGAAGGCCAGAGAAGGTGTTGGATCCTCTGGAGCTAGAGTTACAGATAGTCCCAAGTTGCCTGATGTGGGTGCCGGGAACCAAACATGGGTCCTCCGGAAGGGCAGTCTACTCCTTAACTGCTGAGCTATGTCTTCATCCTCCATGGAGAGAGTTTTTCTACGTGAACATAATTATTTCCCTTGCATAATCTTTTTTTTAAGTACACTTATCTTGTATGTGGGAAGGATGGGGGTGCAGGGTATGTGTGACAAGACACACCTGTGGGGAGGTTGGAGGGCAACTTTCTCATTGTTCTTGTCTTTTTTTTTCTTTTACTGAAAATATTTTTTCATACAATATATTCCCCTCCCACAGATCCTCCCCATCTCCCTACCCATCCAACCCTGTCTCAAAAAAACAAAATAAATAAATAAAATAAAATAATTAAAAATAAAAACAAAAAAGCACAAGAATCACACACACACACAAAGAGAACCCATAAAAATAAGAAGTTGGAAAGCATAAAAAAGCAGAAGATCAGTAAGATAAAAAAAATGTCCAAAGCCCTGCCTAGGCTCAGTATGCTGGGCTCTGCTGACTCCCATGGGAGACCTCGATTTAGGGGATGTGGGGATGCGGGGTGGCTTGGGAAAGAGGACTGGGGGGTGGGAGGAGGGAGGAGAGGGGATCTGTAGATGGTATGTGGAGTGAGTAGAAATTTTCTTAATAAAGAAAAATTTTAAAAAATTTGTCCAAAGCAATATGAGAGAAAAAAAAACTACACAAATACCATTGAGATCATTTAGTTGCCTGTCTACTGCTGGACATGGGGCCTGCCCCTAAGTGTGGCTTGTATATCCAATGAAACTCCACTGGAGAAAACTAACTTTTCTTTTGCAAGCACCTGTCAGTTGGAGATAGCTCCTCGGTTAGGATGGGAGCACATGTCCACTCCCCCCTCACCTCTGGGTCCCCATCTGGCTTTTGCGGGCCTGTGCATGTAGTCAGTCTCTGTGAGCTCCTACGTGTGTCCATTCCATTGTGTCTGGAAGACAGTTTCCTTGGGGTCTTCCGTCCCCTCTGGCCCTTACAATCTTTCTGCTCCCTCTTTGGGGTGGTTCCTGAGCCCATGAGGCTCCACCATGTTGGATGAAGAGATCCCATTTAGGACTGAGTGCTGCAAAGTCCCCCACTCTCTGAGCACTGGCCAGTTGTGGGTCTCTATGTTACTTCCCAGCTACTGCAGAAGTCGCTTCTCTGGTGAGAGCTGAGCTGAGTCCCAACCCAGCGTGACCACTGGGGTCCCAGGTGTCATCCCAGCATGGCCACTGGGGTCCCAGGTGGAAAGCTCTGCTGTCTACCTTCCCAAAGGAGGGCGGGCTGACAGGGCTGCAGGGGCGTCACTGGGCTGGGTGGGCAGCAGAGGATGGAGGGGGTGGGAAGCAGTGTCCTACAGAAGTGCGATGGGCCTGGAGAGACTAGCTGAGCTGGAGGATTACTCTCAAGAGGAGGTTTTCTCCTTTTCCACATGGAATCCCAGAGGTCAAAGTCTGTTTGCCTTCACCTGCTGACCCATCTTGCTGGCCCTGGTCCCACAATCTTTATTTGCATGAATTTAGTGTTTGAGAGTGGATAGTATTCAACACACACAAGCTTCACAAAACCTACCTAACTTAAGGAGCATCTAAACCAAGTAGCAGATTCAATGATAAAAATCACCAATGAGTCACATCAGAGCCTCCCCAGGCGTCTTCACCGCCTGGTTCAGTCAGCAGAATCCTCTGTAGCTGTACTGCTGGCTTTTCTGCTCTGAAGCGTTCCCTCTCATGACCGGGGTGGACAGAAAGCGATAAAGAAGGTCAGTGGCAGTGGGGTGGTGAGTTCGAGGCCAGCTGGTTCTAGGACACCCAGGACTACACAGAGAAACCCTGTCTCCATAAGACCAAAGAAGAGGAAGAAGAAGAGGAAGAAAGAAGGATAAAACAAAGTTTTCTTTGAAATCATGTAATGATTGGCCCCCAGGACTACGCCCCCAAAGTTGGCATCCTATGTAATACATTGAAACCATTTAAATTTTGTTCTGTGGATGCAGTAGGCACTTAGTGTTTATTTGTTGAATGAGTACTCTGTTTGGTTTTTGAGACTGGATCTTGCTATGTAGACCTGGCTGACTTTGAACTTACAGCAATCCTCCTGCCTCAGCCTCCCAAGTGCTGGAATTACAGGCATGTGCTACAAAGCCTGGCTTTTTGATTGTGCTTATTAGCAAAGGGTCATTAGATAAACAAGGTCTAATGGTCTGCCTGCCTGGGGAGGCAGTCTCTGACCTCGCACCCACAGGACAGGTGTTGGTAACTGAGGATGCCTGGACTGGTGTGATAGACAAGTAGTTACTATATGTTATATCAGCATATTGGTGCACACACCTGTAGGTAGGGACATTTCTCAGAGAAGGAAGGTGTGGGCTGGAAATATGAGGTCTGTCTGTTACTGATGATGTCACAACCTGTAGGTTTCAAACAACTCTTTCACAGGGGTCACATGTCAGTTATCCTGCATATAAGATATTTACATAACAATTCACAACAGAGCAAAATTACAGCTATGAAGTAGCAATGAAATAATTCTATGATTGGGGGTCACTACAACATGAGGAACTGTATTAAAGGGTCCCAGCATTAGGAACGTTGAGAAGCATTGTGTAAATGAACTTTTCTTTTTGGGCTGCCAGCTCAAAAAAATTACATGGAGACTTATTATTAACTATGAAAGCTCGACCTTAGCTTAGGCGTGTTTCTAACTAGCTCATGACTTAAATTAACCCATATTTCTAAATCCGTATTCTTCCACATGCTTGTTGCCTCTTCTCCATGCTGCCCATCCTGGTTATTCTGTGTCTGGCTGGCGACTCTCCCTTCCTCCTCCTCAGAGCTCTCTCTCCAGAAGTCCCACCGTGACCTCTTGCCTAGCTATTGGCCAGTTAGCTTTTTATTAAACCAATCACACTGACACGTCTTCACACAGTATAAAGGAATATTCCACAACAGCACTGCTTTAGAACTTAGCCTGTTACTGTTTAGATTCGTTTGTTATAAACTGAGGCTCCTTGAAGGGTAGCTAGAGTAAAGAGGATTTCTGAACAGGAGTAATAATAATGGTAATAAGGATCTCACATTACTCCAGAACTGTCACCGGGTTTTCTGTGACCACAGCAAGGAACTCAAAGTAGATTAAGAATCCAGATGTGGTGGCTAACACCTGGAATCCCAGCACTCAGGAGGCTGAGGCAGGAGGATTTTAGCAAGGACTACACAGTAAGTTCGAGGCCAGTCTAGAACACAGCATGAGACCCTTGTCTTAACAAATAAGCAAGCAACCTTCTCAGCCAATGGGCTTCCCCACCCACGCCTCTCCTCTAATATGGACACATACTGTGTGACCTTTTGCACACTCTGTTCCCTCACTTCTAACAGGAAGAATCTATTCCACCCAGGTAACAGGGCGAAGGTCAATGGTTAGACTAAGAACTGACCACCCACCCTGACAACCCCGCTGTGGTCTGGAAGACTGGGGCACAGGTCTTTGGGAACAGATCATAACTATTTGTAAAAGAGGCCTATGGGCTGGATGTGGAGGGTGCATGCTTGCACTCTGAGTAAATACTGCTTTGGACATGGGATGGGGGAGCCAGGGTGGGGGAGCTAGGGGTGGGGGTAAAGAGTACCCTTCCCTGAAACCCATGTCTTCTACCTTGTCACATCACCCAAAATTCCTGGTTGGAAGGTAGCCCTCCACCCTTCTCTGTGTCTTTAAACTTTTATGGCTCAAATTTAAAAGCCCCACATGCCTTGACTCATTCTGTCACCAGCAATATTAAAACTTATCACTTCAGTTTTCCCCCTGTGGTTTACTGTGTTTCTGCTCAGTCCCTGATGTCTATCAGATTTCCCAGCTGAGGAGGGGTAGGCAATCGGAAGAGGGAAAATCACACAGGGTCCTTGTACCAGTTACGATCACAGACTGGGTTTGCTTTGTTTTGTTTTTGAAACAGGGCCTCGTGGTGCCCAGGCTGATTTCAAACTTACTATGTAGCTGAAGGTAACATTAAATGTTTGACCCTCCTGCCTCTCTCCACCTCTCTAGTGCTGGGACAATCCACGGTGCCCATTTTACACCGTGCTGAGTACCAAAACCAAGGGCTCCATGTATGCTAGGCAAGCGCTCTCCCAGCAGAACTATATCCCCAGCTTAAACGTATCCTTTAAAAGTAGTTAGTGGGACCTGGCAGTGGTGGCGCACGCCTTTAATCCCAGCACTCTGGAGGCTGAGGCAGGCAGATCTCTGAGTTCAAGGCCAGCCTGGGCTACAGAGCGAGTTCCAGGACAGTCAGGGCTACTCGGAGAAACCTTGTCTCAAAATAATTAAAAAATAAAAAGTAATTTGTGCTATAAGAAAGAAAAATAATGTGCTAAATTAGAAAAGACAAGAACTAGGCCAGCAAGATGGCTCAGTGGGTAAAAGTGTTGCTGCCAATCCTGAGACCTAGACGTGATCCCCAGAGCAACTCCTGCAAGTTGCCCTCTGACCTCTACACAGGCATTGTGAGAGCTACATCCACACACATGAACACAAGCAAACAAATAAACGTGATAAAAAGGAAAGAGGGCTGGAGAGATGGCTCAGAGGTTAAGAGCACTGGCTGCTCTTCCAGAGGTCCTGAGTTCAATTCCCAGCAACCACATGGTGGCTCACAACCATCTGTGATGAGATCTGGTGCCCTCTTCTGGCCTGCAGTCATACATGCTGTATACATAATGAATAAATATTTAAAAAAAATAAATAAAATAAAATAAAATAAAAAGGAAAGAAATGGCAAGAACCAAAGAAGTCAATGAGGTTTGTTGGTGCACACCTGTGATCGCAGCTGTTGAGGCATGAAGGCAGGAGGATTAATAGTTTAAGGACATCCTTGGCTACATAGCAAGTTCAAGGTCAGCCTGGGCTACTTGAGACCTTGTCTTAAAACAAACAAAAACAACAACAAAAAGAAGAGGAGCACCAAGCTCCCAGGTTACACTGCCTGGATGATGTGGTGCTGGGAATCGAACTCAGGGCTCCAGAATGCTCTGCAAGCATTCTACAACCAAAGTGCAGCCCTTCAGGGTGTTTTGCTTCATCTGTCTGTCTGTCTATCTGTCTGTCTGTTTGTTTTAGAAAGAATTTCACACTATAGCCCCAGGCTGTCCTGGAACTCACAGTGTAGCTCAGGCTAGCTTTGAATTTAACAGCACTCCTGTCTGGGCCTCCGGAGTACTAGGATTACAGACATGAGCCACCATGCCCAGGTTGACTTCAGTTTTCATGAAACACAAAGTCCAAAACACATCCAAGAGAGGAGGCTCATAGGAGAACCTGCCTTTGTAAGTTTGACCCAGAAGTAACCGATCCCAATCCCTAGCCCCTGTGGACAGCAAGGCAAGCTGCTGAGCAACAGGGGGAATACCCTAAGAAATTACAGTCACGTAAACAGGCGTTATTGTTCACGCCTGTAATCCCAACACTCGTAGGCTGAGACAGGAAGATTGCCATGAGTTCAAAGCCAGGCTGGCTACAAAGTGAGTTCCACACTAGCATGGACTGTAGGATGAGGCCTTGTCTCAGAATATCAGAAGATGCTCAGGCAACGGCTCAGTTCGTAAAGTGAAGCTGCACCAGCATGAGAGCCTGATTTCAGATCCCCAGAACTCACAAAAACAAAAACAAACAAAAACCCCGGATGCACTGATATCCTGCTGGAACCAGTGTGGACAGAAATGGGGCATCCCTGGAGCCTGCTGGCCAGCCAGCCTGGCAGAATCAGTGAGAGACCCTGACTCAAACACTGTGATGGAGAGAGATAGAGGAAGACTTACAACATTCATCTCTGACCTCTACATACACACCTGCGTAGAGATGTGCACACTTCCAAATCATACACACACCTGCACACACGTGTGCACACTTCCAAATCATACACACACCTGCATACACGTGTGCACACTTCCAAATTATACACATACCTGCATAGACATGTGCACACTTACAAATCATACACACACCTGCATACACATGTGCACACTTCCAAATCATACACACACCTGCATACACATGTGCACACTTCCAAATTATACACACACTTGCATAGACATGTGCACACTTACAAATCATACACACACACCTGCATACACATGTGCACACTTACAAATCATACACACATACCTGCATACACATGTGCACACTTACAAATCATACACACATACCTGCATACACATGTCACACTTCCAAATCATACACACACCTGCACACACGTGTGCACACTTCCAAATTATACACACACCTGCATAGACATGTGCACACTTACAAATCATACACACACCTGCACACACACACACACACACACACACACACCTGCCCCATCCCACAGAAAGACCCAAGGTGGTATCTCATAAACCTTCCTCCTGGGCAAAGACCTTCTAAGGAGTTTCAGGGTGGATCTCATAGACCTTTACACAGTGTCCCATGTAACTCTGCCCCAACAAGAGGTGCAGTTGAAATCCCATTCCTTTGGATCTAGAATAACCTCTGTCTCTCTTATAACCAATAGACTGTGACAGAGGTGATGTTGCCCGAGTCCGGGTCGAGGAGGCCATGTAGCTTTAATCTGGCTCTTCAGGAAGACAGCTCTCCAGATGTGCTGTAGCAGTGCTTTCTCGTAGGTTCTGTCATCCCGCAAATAACCACACAGAGACTTATTGATTATGAAAGCTTGGCCTCAGCTTGTTCACAACCAGCTCTTATAACTTAAGTTAACCTGTTTATAGTAATCTATGTCCTATCGTGGCATTTTTACTTTCAACCATTCTTTATGTCTGACTTGGTCTTCATCTCACTGATGTCTCCTCTTCCTCTCTCTTCCCGAAATCCCGCTTATTCTCTCCTGCCTAGCCGTTGAGCATTCAGCTCTTTATTAAACCAATCAGGGCACCTTGACAAAGACACGTCTTCACAGTGTACAAAAAGATCATCCTACAACAATGATCCCGCTGCAAGGCAGCCCTAGCTCTGTGAGGAGTCAGGAGTCAACAGTCCTGGCTGGGGCCGGCCTCTGTGGACTGCAGCTCAGGCACCAGACATGAGTCACAGAGCGTTGGGATCACCATGGTTCTCAGTATGCAAGTCCTTTTCAGCATTTGAGTCATCCGAGCTGAGGCCCTAGACACACATTTCCACCGTGTTATACACAGATCCTTAACCCACAGCTGGAACACAACGACCGGTGCCTTTTTGTTCTTATGTGGTTTGCCTGTGTGTGTATCTATACATAAGGTGCATGCAGAGTCCAGAAGAGGACATCAGATTCCTTGGAACTGGAAATACAGACGCTGTAAGCCACCATGTGGGTGCTGCAAACCAAACCCAGGTGCTCTTAACCACAGAGCCATCTCTCTACCCCTGATGGCTACTTTAATTTTTGTTTTGTTTAGTTTTTTCAAGACATGGTTTCTCTGTGTAACAGCTCTGGCTGTCCTAGAACTTGCTTTGTAGACCAGGCTGGCTTCTTATTCAGAGATCCACCTGCCTCTGCCTCTCTCATGCCGGGATTTAAGACGTGGGCCACCACCACCCGACTAGTTTGTTTTTATTATTGTGTGTATATGTGTGAGTACTTAATATGTGTGTGGCGATGGGGTGTCACAGCACATGTGTGGATATCGGAAGACAACTCTTCCTGGAGTTGGTTCTTCCCTTCCATCTTTACCTACGTTCTGGGGATTGAACTTGGGTCACTGGGTTTTGCCCCTTTACCCACTGAGCCATTTTGCCAGCCCCTGACAGTTACTTTTTTTTTTTCTCAGTAGTAGAGTGCTTGCTTGCTCCCAGTGGGTGATGGAGACGGTCACCAAGCCGCACTTCCTCCATGGCTTTACCAAGTCCCTCCACAGTCCCAGAGAGCGAGCAAGCCACCCCTCTCCTTGAGTTCTTAAAGGACCATGTGTCTTCAGAGAAGGCCACTCCCATTGGGCTGAACCAGGGGTTCAGTACCGAGTACTAGCAGGAGGGGAGAAGGAATCTTCTTACTGACAAAGTAGGGCCCAAATGAGACAACCAGGGTATCTCTGCCAGCCAGAGCAGCGTACAGCCGATGCAGAAATGTGCTCTCCCTGGGTGATGCCTGTGAAGTGGAGGCTCTGGGACCGCACTGTTCTGCCTCACCCCGCTCCACCCCACCCCCGAACTGCAGCGCTCTGCCTGTAGCCCCCCTCACTGTCTGATCATGGGAAATTAAGACTACGAAACTTTATCCCGTTTCTGAAGCACAAATACGATTTCCTTGTTGGCTGAACCATTCTCCACGACAGGCATGAATTTCCAGGCCCCTTCCACCCTGTGTGAATTTTGTAACTCTGAATTCTAATCAGGAGGCATTAGATCTTCGGGTAATTTACACGAAGTCTCTACTTTGGAATGTTCTGAGGGAATGCCTGCTGACTCCGCGTTTATTTTTTCAGCTGGTGGTTGGAGCTCCCAGGCAGTTGTGATCGATGGGAATGCCAGCGCCTTGTCCGGTTTCAGCTTTATTGCAAATTTTGCATCGCATAGCAGTCATATTTCTACTTTCAGCCTGTGAAATACAAGGAATTTTTAGGTCTGTATTTCCAAAGGAAATATCATTGTCTTTACACCCCACCTCAACTACACAGAACTATTTAACCGTGAAAAGACATAATTAGGAAAAAATAATATTTCAAGATTCTGGGAGAACGTAAATTTAAGATGACTTTTACTGTTTTTCTTTCTGCAGTGGTGAGTGTCAAACCCAGGCTCTCATGTGATACCCTACACCCTACCATCCAGCTCATCCTCAGCCTTGGAAAGCTTTTTTTTAAAATGTTTTTTAATAAAACTCCTGAAAGAAAGAAGTAATTCAAGAGAAGAATGCTAGGGTAGCATACATTAAATGTGGGAAGGTCCGTGAAGGGGCACGTTTCTGTAAACCCAGCTCTTGGAGTCTGAGGCAGGAGGACTGAGTTCAAGGTGAGCCTCAACTCATTAACAAGGCTCTGTCTCAAGCAAACAAAATAACTGGAGTGATTCTTAACACTCCAGGGTTTGTCCTCATGAACTCAGAGGCCATCAGCACATTGCAAATTTAATTTCCCAAAATATCATCTGGAATTAAACTGGTATCCAGCATGTGTGAACATCACACAGGGCCATGAGATTTGACCACTATCAATTAACAATTATGCTAATCCAGAAGTTGTGTCTACAATTAAAACATGATTCCCAATAAAGAAAAAAAAGGATGTAATTCCTAAGCCAGGCATGATGTGATGCATTGACGAATGCCTGTCTTTCCAGTACTTGGAAGGTGGTAATTGAAGGTCACCCTCAGCGACACAATGATTTGAGACCAGATTAGGCTACATGAGACCCTGCCTCAAAAAATAAATAAATAAATGAACAAATAATTTTTTGAATGTGTATGTTGGTTTTGCCTGCATGTATGTCTGTGCACCACATACATTCCTGGTGCCCATGGATACCAGAGGAGGGCACTGATCCTCTGGAACTAGAGGTACAGAGGGTTGTGAGCCACCATGTGGGTGCTGGGACCCAAACTCCAGTCCTGGGAACAGGGTTCCACAGTTAAAGAAACACTAGTTACTGATACACTAGAAAATGAGCAGCGCCTGAGGGAAAACTACGAAAGGAAATGAGAAAAGCCAAAAGCAATGTGTGGATTTAAAATTTTGTCTAACAGAGAAAACATGGTGCCATGCACGTGTAACAGCTCTTGGGAGGCGGAAGTGGGAGGCTCGGGAACCCAAGGTCATTCTCAGCTAGTAGCAAGTTAGAGCTAGCCTGGACTAAAGGAGCCTCTGTCTCAGAAAACTAAACAAACAAAACTTTACTAACAAGGGGAAGAAGGAGGAAAAAGCTTTCCTAACTAAAGACAACAGACAGCCGGGAATGGTGGAGCACACTTTGATCTCAGCACTGGGAGGCAGAGGCAGGTGGTCTACGTGATGAGTTCCAGGACAGCGAGGACTATATAATGAGTCCTTTCCTCAGAAAGGAAGGAAGGAAGGGAGAGGGAGAGGGAGAGAGGGAGAGAGAGGGAGAGACAGAGACAGAGAGGGGGGGGGAGGGAGAGGGAGAGAGAGACACAGAGAGAGAGGAGAGACAGAGAGAGAGAGAGACAGAGAGAGAGAGAGACAGAGAGAGAGACAGAGAGAGAGAGATTAAAGCAATGTTGTCTTTCAGATTGTGAGTGTGTGTGTGTGTGTGTGTGTGTGTGTGTGTGTGTGCGCGCGCGCCTGCCTTCCCAGGGTCATGGTTCACGCCCAGGAGCATCGGTGTGCTAGACTTCCAACAAGGCACACACTCCCAGCCCTGCCAATGGCTCTTGTATTTTATTCCCAGTGTTAGTCAAGGGGAGACATGGAAACACAGACTTAATGGACCTAATGTGATGGTTACTGTTGGTTTCGGGGTAACTGGGTTCAGAGTCACCTCAGAGACACACGTCCGGCCACGTCTGTATCGGCATTCTCACAAAGACTGAGGAGGGAAGACTGTTTTAAACCCTGAAACGTGGGCTGGATGTCCACCTGGAGACGGGGAGTGGGCGGGGTGAGCAGCAGTCTTCGCCCGCCTCCTCTTTCTGACTGCAGATGTGGTGTGAAACGGCCACTGCCACTGCCAGGCCCTCCCCATGATGCACTGCGTCCCTCACACCATCCTTCTCCCATGATGCACTGTGTCCCCTCACACCCTCCTCCCATGATGCACTGTGTCCCCTCACACCCTCCTTCTCCCATGATGCACTGTGTCCCTCACACCCTCCTCCTCCCATGATGCACTGTGTCCCCTCACACCCTCCTTCTCCCATGATGCACTGTCTCTTCACACCCTTCTCCCATGATGCACTGTGTCCCTCACACCCTCCTTCTCCCATGATGCACTGTGTCCCCTCACACGATCCTTCTCCCATGATGCACTGCGTCCCTCACACCCTCCTTCTCCCATGATGCACTGCGTCCCCTCACAGGATGCACCAGAACAAATACTTCAGTCTCAGTTAGGGTTTCTGTGGCCGTGATGAAACAGCATAGCCAACAGCAATGTGGGAGGAGAGGGTGTATTTCACAGGTCCCTGTCCCAGCTCATCACAAAAGCAGTGAGGGCAGGAACTCAAGCAGAGCAGGAACCTGGAGACAGGAGCTGAGGCAGAGGCCATGGAGGAGTGTTGCTCACTGGCTTTCTCAGCCTGCTTTTTTCTTTTTTTTTTTTTTTTTTTTTTGGTTGGTTGGTTGGTTGGTTGGTTTTTTGTTGTTGTTATTTTGTTTTGTTTTGTTTTGTTTTTTTGGACAGGGTTTCTCTACATAACAGCACTGGCTGTCCTGGAACTTACTTTGTAGACCAGGCTGGCCTCCAACTCACAGAGATCCACCTGCCTCTGCCTTCCAAGTGCTGGGATTAAAGGTGTGTTCCACCAAGCCTGGCTCTGCTTTCTTATAGAACCCAGGACCATCAGTCCTAAGATTGTACCACTCACAATGGGCTGGACCCTCCCACACCAATCACTAATTAAGAAAATGTCCTAAGCTTGATTTTTTAATTTTAAGCACTTTCTCAATTGTGGCTCCCTCCTTTCAGATGACTCCAGCTTGTGTCAAGTTGACATAAAACTACCCAGGACACTTTCTCTTTAAGTTGCTTTTCTCAGGCATTTTAATGAAAAAGCAAGTGATTCATATGCCAAAAGAACACAAACTGGTGCACCCTTCCGGAGGAGGATAACTGAGCAAATCAGAGGTTTGGAGAGGTGGTTCTGCAGTTAAGAGTTTTTACAGTTCTTGCAAAGGACCTGGTTTGGTTTCCAACACTCACATGGGAGCTCACAGCCATCTCTAACACCAGTTCCAGAGGACCCAATGCCCTCTTCTTGCCTCCCTGGGCTTCTGCATGTAAGTTGGGCACATAAATTCATGCAGGCACACACACATACTCATGCATAATTTTTTTATTAAAAAAATTTAGATTTATTTTTATGTGTTTGCATGTTTTGTCTGCATGTATGTCTATGCACTCTATGCATGCTTGGTGCCCACAGAGGTCAAAAGAGGGCATCAGATCTTCTGGGACTGGAATCATAGATGGTTGTGAGCCACCATGTGAATGCTGGGAATTGAACCTAGGTCCTTTGCAAGAGGAATATACTCTCTTAATCCATGATCAATCTCTCCAGCTCACTCCCCCCGACTCCCTGAAAAAAAAAACTTTAAATTTATCCCTCCTGCCCACCTCACCCCAGTGCTGAAGGTTGAATATAGGGCCTCACACAGGTTAGATGGTGTGAGCCACATCACAACTCAACCAGGTGCTACCTTCAGGAAATAATCATTAGCAGCACAATTTTTTTTTTTTTGTTTTGTTTTTTTGAGTCATCATTTCTGTGTGTAGCTTTGGAGCCTTTCCTGAAACTCACTCTGTAGCCCAGGCTGGCCTCGAACTCGTAGAGATCCACCTGCTTCTGCCTCCCGAGTGCTGGGATTAAAGGTGTGCGCCACCACCGTCCGGCCCAGCACAGATGTTTTTAACTTTTCAATTTTATAAGTAAATCTTTGTGTCAAAATATTTTGTACACGGGGTGAAGTGATGGCACACACCTTTAATCCCAGCACTTGGGAGGCAGAAGCAGGAGGATCTCTGTGAGTTCGAGGCCAGCCTGGGCTACAGAGTGAGTTCCAGGAAAGGCACAAAGCTACACAGAGAAACTCTGTCTCAAAAAAAAAAAACAAAACAAAAAAATCTGTGCTGGCTAGTTGTATGTCAACTTGACACAAGCTAGAGTCAGTTGAAAGGAGGGACCCTCAACTGAGAAAATGTCTCCATGAGATCATGTAGGGCATTTTCTTAATTAGTGATTGATGGGTGAGAATCCAGCCCATTGTGGGTGGGGCCCTCCCTGTGCTGCTGGGTGGGGCCCTCCCTGTGCTGCTGGTTCTGGGTTCTATAAGAAAACTGTCTAGCTAGGTATGATGAGCAAGCCAGCAGGCAGCACCCCTCCATATCCACTGCATCAGCTCCTGACTCCAGGTTCTGCCCTGCTTGAGTTCTTGCACTGTGTCTACCTGCACGCCACAATGCTTCCTGCCATGATGATAATGGACTAAACCTCGGAACTGTAAGCCAGCCCTAATTAAATGCCTTCATTTATAAAGGTTGCCATGGTCATAGCACCTATTCAAGCAATAGAAACTCTAAGACAGACACTATGACCACAGCAACTCTTATAAAAGAAAGCATTTAATTGGGGCTTGCAGGCAGGCAGCAGGAAATGCGTCACTGGGCTTGGCTCTGGCTATTGAAATTTCAAAGCCCAACCCCAGTGGCACACTTCCTCCTGTTGGGGGATATTCAATCACACTGTGAACCCTGAGTTTGCATTTGCATTAATTAAATAAGATTAACCTTGGGTCAGGAGGCTGATTAGCAACTAGTTGACAGAAAGTAATCATAGAGCACCAGAGGGCATCCAGGAGAGATAGAGAGACACAGGAAATAGCAGGGCAGGATCTGGAGGAAACAGCTTTGTTGTTGTTGTTGTTGTTTGGTGGAGTGGAAGGATGTTCTCTTTTTCAGAGATGCCAGCAAGAAGAGAAGGTTAGCTGGGTGCTACTCAACCTTTTTTGAGCTAGCAGGTTTTCACCCCAGCCTTTGAATCTCAAGTCTTAGTTATAAAAAAAAAAAAAAATAGAGATTTAGTTAAAGCTACCTTTAGTGGCAGCAACAGGGCCTGTGCCTGCAGGAACAAAATTCCTGCCAGACTGTGGCCTGAGTGGCAGGGCCACTGCCAGAGAAGCAGACCAGTAACTGCAGAGTCTCAAATGCTGGCTGAAATAGCAGTAGATTAAAGTGAAGCCACTGTGCTGAAAATAAAACAACATCCTCCCACAAGGCCACACCTTTTAATCCTTCTCAAGTGGTACCACTCCCTGACGACTAAGCATTCAAATATATGAACCAATGAGAACCATTCTTCTTTTTTTTTCCAGAGCTGAGGACCAAACCCAGGGCCTTGTGCTTGCTAGGCAAGCGCTCTACCACTGAGCTAAATCCCCAACCCCAATGAGGACCATTCTTATTCAACCACCACACAGGGTCTTGTTATGTAGCTCTGTCTGGACTGGAATTTGCTATGTACACAAGGCTGGCCTCAAACTCACAAAGATCCATTTGTGGCTGCTTCCTAAATTCCGGGATCAAAGTTGTGCACCACCATGCCCAGCTGAATAATACAGATGTTTTACTGTTTAAAAATGTTAGTAAGAGGGTTAGAGGTATAGCTTACTTGGTAGAGTTCTTAGATGCATGCAAGACACCCTGAATTCAATCCCAGTACCCTATAAACTGGGTATGATGTCACATGCCTGTAATTTCCACACTAGGAAAGTGAAGAGTGCATGATTAGAAGTTCAGGTTCATCCTCAACTATATAGGGAGTCAAGGCCAGTCAAGGCTCCCTGAGACTTTGTATAAAACATGAACAAATAAATAGATAAATAAATAAATGATAAAGCAGGCCACAGACATGTCTCAGCAGGTAAAGCCACTTACCCTGCAAGCCTAATGATTTGAGTTCAAACACTAGAACCCATATGGTGGAAGAAAAGAACAGATTCCTACAAATCTTGCTCTGATCTCTGCATGAACACCATGGCATGCATGTGCTCAGAAAACACACACACACACACACACATAAATGATTAAGTAAACAAATCAATACATTTTTTAATGTCACTAAGTTCTAGGAATGATGTTCAGTCATAGAGTGCTTCCCTAGCATGCTCAAAGTCCTAGGTCCCATCCTCAACATCACATGCATACCGGAGTTACTAAACCCATCATGGCGGTTCATGCCTCTAATCCCAGCCTCAGGACACTGAAGGAAGAGGATCAAGATTTTGAGGCTAACCTGGGCTATATAGCAAGACTCAGGGTCAAAAGAGAGAGGGGAGGGGGAGATGTTGCTTCTATCATGTCCTTGTTTCCCACGTGAGTGAGTCTGTTCTCTTTCTGATCTTTACCGACTGATGGAAATATCTGCGGTCACCGTCACCACAGTTCTCATCACTGAGGCGTCAGAATTTAATATTCGGGATGTGCAATCTCCTCAACATTGTTCCTGTCTCTCGTTTCTGTGGCCATCTGCTTACTTGTTTTTCCACGTATACTTTATTTGTCTGTTGTTTTTGGACACGGGTCACATATTGCCCAGCTTGGAAAGGCTTCTAACTCCTCTCTCCTCCATGCCTCATGTGCTGGGGTGACAGGTGTGTACAGCTTTGCTGAGCTCTACATGAACTCTACGTACTTAATTCACTTTGTGTTGTTGTTGTTTTATTTTGTTTTTCGAGACAGGGTTTCTCTGTGTAGCTCTGGCTGTCCTGGAACTTGTTCTGTAGACCAAGCTGAACTCAAACTCAGAGATCCACTTGCCTCTGCCTCCTGAGTGCTGGGATCAAAGGTGTGCTCCACTATCACAAGGCTACTTATTTAATTTTAAAAATTCACTTTATTTTTAATTATATGTCTGTGTATGTGAGTACAGATGGAATTAAAGGCCAGAAGAGGGCATTGGATCTCTTGGAGATGCAGTTACAGGCAATTGTGAGTCCTCAGATGTGGGTGCCAAACACTGAATCAGGTCCTCTGAAGAGTGTCTCTCTGTTCCCATGCTATGTATTTATGTATATATGTATGTATGTATGTATGTATGTATGTATGTATGTACGTATGTTAACCTGTGTGTTAGTTGTCAACATGCCAAACTCCAGAATCACCCAGTGAAAGGAATGATAAGAATAATAAGCGGTGCTGGTGGCGGTGCTAGTTACCAAGTGAAAAGGTCACGACCACAGCCACGATACCTGGTGGCAGAGAGCTTTATTTGGGGGAGATGCAGGGAGAGACAAAAGAACCAGGCCTAGGGAGGAAAGCCTGTGCAGGGAGAGGGAAGATGGTAGGGGGAAGAGAGAGCAGAACAGAACAGAGGGAGAGAGAGAGAGCAGGTGGGGTCTGAGTCATGGCTCTTCAAGGCACAGGTGGGCTTACAGAGCCATGCCACACATGCACAGTTGTGCAACCATGCTGTGTATATGTGATCACCAGCACACACTGATGACATAAGACGCAAGACCCTTTGCTTAACTCCTGAACTGCGCATGTGCAGTCATGCAGCTGGAGTAAGGGCAGAATTTTAACACCCAGGACACAAGCCTGCAAAGAATTGTCTAGATTAGGCTATCCTCTGTCATAACTGTGAGATACACTACAAGGGATTATCTAGATTAGGCTAGCCTCTACCATGAATGTGAGACACACTACAAGGGATTATCTAGATTAGGCTAGCCTCTGCCATGACTGTGAGACACACTGCAAAATGGCAACCAGCCATGTGGCTAACTAAAAATAGTGGCAAACCAAAATGGAATGATGCCATATGGTTTCTTTAAAGTTACTCATACATAGATTTTTAATTATCAGTTCCCAGGGTTATTAGTTTTAACATTTTTTCTTCAGATTTTACAAACTTTTAATCATATCCAACAAAATAGACTTCTACATCTTGAGGTACAGAATGTTCACATGAACCAAGTCTGATTTTTCGGCTGTTCTGCTTTGCTGTCTTTTCCCATCGCCGTCAGGAGCTCAGCCGGATGCAGCCACACAGCGGAAACATTTAAATAAGTATGCCTGGGTCTGGAGAAGGGAGAGCCATAACCCAGCTCTAGAGCTGTCTTTCCAATAAAGAACAGCATAAAACAATTTTAATGTTATCTACATCAAAAAGACATCTGAACTCCTGCTAACCCAAATCCAGTGACCAGAGCTCAGGGATAAATTCCGGGCCCTGACCACAAATGCAGCCATGGCAGCTGTGGTGACTGCCAACTGTCCGCAGCAGAGACCCCAAAAATGTCCAGACCTTTCTGTCTCCACTCTGTATTTGCAACAAAACTTACAGACACCAGAAAACACAGACAAAACTTTCCAACAAAACAGGGAAAACAGACAAAAATTTCAAGGACACACCAGAAAACAGAGAACTTTCTAACAAAACAATCATACACAACTTCCTCTAGAAATAGACCAAACTTTCCAACAAGACAAACAAAGCTTCCAACCAGAACCAGAACCAGATGGGTGGGCAACGTCTCACTATATGCCTGGACAGGAGACTAATGGGGTCCCATTGAACACCCTCCACGTCCCAAATAGGGATCCCATAGAACAGAACAGACTATGACTCACCAGGAGGCTTCTGTAGATGCTAGCTGCATTTCTCAGCATGGAAGTTCACTCCTATAGTCCACAAACTGAAGGCAACCTCGGAGCTTTGGAATGTCTCAAGGCACATGCCTCCTGAAGTGGCCCCTAAGCCCCTGAGTTCTGGAGTGAAGGTCCAGCTTTAAAATTTGGATGGGTGGTCTGAATCTCGCTGGGGCCTCCAGAAAATGTTAATCCTAACAGTGACAATAAGACCACTACCACAATTTGAGCTGAATTTGAAGCAAGTTTGATTTTTGTTGGGGTGCACCCAAGAGCTGGCCAGCCACTGCCTTCTAGGTTGGATTAAAGAGAGTATCCCCAAATCCACCTCTTGGGCCCCTTTTAAGGAGTAAAATCACGAATAGTTTTACAGAACAGAGACAATGGGGCAATAAGGAAATACAAAATTCTTTTTTTTTTTTTGTATGCAAAAGCAAAGAGCCTTTATTGCAAGCTCGAGCTTGGGCTCTCCATCCATTCCAGTGGTGGAATCAGGGAGAACCTCAAGCTCAGTTGGGGCGGGGTTTTGAAGGAGTAAAGCATGGGGGGCGGGTAGGGGAATTCCAGATTCAGATGGGGGTTGAACTTCTGTTTGGGCAGGAGTGGGGCACAGAAGTCTTGTCAAACAGGGGTTGGTACTGGCGTTGCTGCAAGGAAATTGGCAACCTATAAACAAGTGATGTAAGCTGTCCTTAATGTCTGGAACCTGTTTGTCTCAGTTCTGAGACAGGGTACAGTTTGTGGCTTTTCCTGGTTGTTGTGATGGTGAGGCCTAGTCCCATTTTTTTATATAATTTATTTGTGAACATTGATGTTTTCCCTGCATATATGTCTGTGTGAGGGTGTTGGATCCTGGAGTGACAGACAGTTGTAAGCGAAATACAGAATTCTTTAAAAAAAAATTCATGTAGTCACCCACCATGTGATTTGGAGGGGTCAGGGAGAGTAAGGGAGGGTCAGGGTCAGGGTATTCTCAAAAACAAATCAAGGTCATGAGTTGGGGAAGGTCAGGCTCCAGGAAACAGAGAGCAACTCAACTCTCACAGTAAATAGAAATTTATTTTTTAAATACAGCATAATGGCTCCTGCCTTCAAAGTGGAGTCAGGTGGGTTCCTCACTTGCAGAAGTATATTCTCTCTCTCTCTCTCTCTCTCTCTCTCTCTCTCTCTCTCTTTCCCTCCCTCCCTCCCCTTCTGCCCCCTTCCCTCTCTCTTCTCTCTCTCTCTCTCCTTTCAACTCTCCTATATGCTAGGCAAGCCCTCTACCACTGAGTCATATCCCTATCCCTCTTTTGACTTTTTATTTTGAGATAGAATCTGACTAAATTGCCCAATCTGACTTTGGATAGACCTTGAAGTTGTGATCTTCAGGCCTGAACTACTGGCCGAACCAGGTTGTGCGTGCGTGCACTAGAGGGCTGTCTCCATGTCATTCTTCCTTAGACACTGTCCACTTGGGTTGTTCTGGGGACAGGCTTTCTCACTGGCTGGCTGTTAAGCCCCAGGGATCCCCCTGTTTCTGCCTCCCCCGCTTTGGGATTACCATGTCATGACACCACACCAGGCTGTAAATTTTCTCTGGAGCATTCATTGACTTACGTTGTGTGTGTGTGCACATAGAGGTCAGAGGACAAACTGTGGGAGTCAGTTCTCTCCTTCCTTCATGAGGGTCCTGAACATCAAACTGAGGTCATCAGGCCTGGCAGCAAAGGCCTTGGCCTGCTGAGCCATCTCACCCACCCCAAGCCAGCTCTTGAGAGGTAGTTCAGATCCGCATGCTGTCATGACAAGCACCTCACTGACTGTGTTAATGTCCTGTGCCTGACGTAAAAGCCTCATTTTGGGGAAAGGCCCTCCCCTTCCTCTGTCTCTTCTGCTTTTCCTCCCACAAGGTGTGCACCCTCAACCCCCCCTTCCTCTCTCTTCTCCCCGTCTTTCCTGTCTTCTCTTCATCTCTCTATTATAATCATCCATTTCTGTGTGGATACAACGTCTGGGTCATGAATGACTGTCCACTGCTGCCGCCCTGCCGCCATGGCATGGGATGCCCACCAGCCCGCTGCTACATCTGCCTAGCATGCCAGCATGTTTCCCCACACATGCATACCTCATCACACTGGCCCCCGTGACGTCAGCAGGCAACCCCACTGTTTTCTCCCAGTTGCCGGCAGTCTGACAAGCTCTGGGACCCTGTACCACCCACCATTTCTCCGACCGGAGACCACCCGGGGTCTTCACTCTATTGGTAAGATTTCTTCCCCTCCCTTTGGGCCATTTTCCGACAGCTTCGCTCATCTCTCAATCATGGTGTCAATACCACATATCTTTTGAGCTCTAAGCCCCTCAGCCCCGTTCTTATCCAACGGCATATGGAGACGGCCCACAGTCTTTGTGACAAGGGTCCATTGGTTATCTTGCGCCATGCATTGGCCTTCGCTGACCCTGAGATGCTGGCGGTCAGTCCGCTGGGCCCTATACCTTACCGTGGGAAATTCGCCTATGCCTCCCCCCACCCCGTCCCGACCACTACCACCGACCCACAGCTTGGGCTCGTTCCTCTGCAGCTGCCCACACCACGCCACAGACCAGGGCGTCCCTCTCTCCCACCCGGCTGCACTGCTACTTCTCCGGCTTTCTTTCACAAAGTCTATTTCCTATGTGAGAGTGGAAATGTATGATTGATAGGGCCATCTATATTTCCTTCTGACTGACTTTTAAATGCTTCATTTTATCTGTTCCTTATCTTTTCAGTTTATTTTGGAGAAAAAAAAGAAAACCCACATGACCATGTGGTCAGTCGCCATATTTGATAAGGGCTGTCACGTGGCCAGCCAGATGCCATCTTTGCTAAGGTCAAAGGGAGACAGGTCATATGACCTCACCGCCATCTTTACTAAGGGCAATGAAAAGGCACTTTCTGACTCAAGTTATAGGTGTGGTGCCAGGCACTGGAGCCTTCTGGGCAGGCCAGAGGTCCAGTCATGACCTGGTATCCATTCCTCCACAGCTGCTCATGTGGGCAGGGCCCGGAGACATATGCACTCCCCTCCGGGGCATCAGTAGAACCACACATAGGTGGTATTATTATATTAAGATTTTAAAATTTCAGATCTTAGCATTAATACAATTCTGATACAGTTTGAGTCACAAGCTCAGGATTTTAAGTTTTCCTTAGTTACTCATTACCTGCTTTCCTATGATTTGGATTTCAGTACTGATTAATAATACTAATTTATCTAAAACTTTCATTTCCTTTTATAAAATAAAAATTTCATAAAAGCCTCAGAGGATCAAAAGAAGCCATTGGATCCACTTCACAGAGGTCAAACAAGCTCCAGACAAATGAGTTTCCTCACATGTCTGTTTCTGAGATTGGAATTTCTCTCCCTCCTGGTCTCCCCTTCCCAATCACTAAGACCATGGGCCAAAAGGCTCCAAGTAAATCCATAAATTTTAACTCCCATCTCTAGTCTGTATTTCAGCAGGCTGGCAGAAACATCGAAGCAGCAGTGTGGACCACAACCTGCAGCACTTTCCCTGCTACGGACGTCAGCAGAGATTCTTGTCTATGAGATGTGGATCAGCCCAGCCAAGTGTAATTGTTCCCTGCCGCTACAGCCAGCTCAGATGACCACATGCCTGGGTTCCCTCCTCACCTTTAACTAGCCAGAGTCCTGACCACCTGTGCCCTGTTTCAGCTTGAAGCAGCTATGGAGAATATGTCATCCTGTGCTCCCTGTTCCCAGGACAGGCTGGAGGCCTAGCTTAGGGATGGAAACCCTGGCATGGAGTCCACCAAGGGGGTCCTTTTCCTTTTCTCAGAGGGTCCTTTTCTCAGAGTTGGGCTGCACCCTGACTCACAAGTCCCTTTTCTCCTGTTCTCATTCAGCCTTGGGATCTTTCCCCTGTCACTCTTCTTTGCCTTCTCAGGAGACAGCTTAAGAAAGAATTGTTTCTATTTAAGTCATTCAGGACTGTAGTCTGGCTGTACTCAGGGATCAGAATTATAGCTACAGGGCATTAAAAATGGTGGTGTCAAAGGACTACCGATTCTTACCAAAACAAGTGTGATTGTGGCTTTAACAAAAGGCATCTTCTGAGGCCAGGACAATATGGCACCATCCCTGAAGTGGCCTTTGCAATCTGGAAAAGGTACAGTGCCCTTTTCTTTGAAGGCAGCTGAACAGGCACTGGGCCAATGGCTTCTGATGTGCAGTGGAACAGCAGCTGAAACAGTTATTCTTGAAGAGTAACTAAGCTCACACCTCTAAATGGTAGACTGGCATTTAATAGAGGGTTGTGGAGAAGAATGAGATGCCGAGATGAAGCCACACACACACACAGCCAAGAAGAATGGACAGCTGAATTCAAAAAACATCAACAATTTCCAGAATTTAAAATCCTGAATCATGACAGGACACTAGTGGAATTTGCTCTCACCAAATGTGAGGTCGAACTGTTGACCTTGTGTACATCCTACTTCACAAATGAGTCTGTCAGATACGCTAAGCCTATAGGCTGAAGATAATGCCCCAACACTGCGGAGAAACCTCAGGTGACTGTCCAGGCAGCTGGCTGTTTCTGTCAACTCACATTTTTTCTGGAAGCTGCTTGCATGCACTTCCTGTTTTTATTTTTTATTAGGAAATATTATTTCCTTCTTGGGTCTCTGAGGGAGTTGAAGATTAGTTAGTTATAGTTGAAGATTAGATAGTTATAGTTTTCTTTGTTAAGAATTTCAGAAAAGAAACTCACTAAAGAGGTGTAAGTGTATAAATTTGAAAGACGTTATAAGGTAGTTGTTAGTCATATAAGTTAGGATAGAAAGTAAGTCAAGTACATTTTGGACTTACCAAAATAAGATAAATAATGGAATTATTTTCTCTGAATTTGTCAAATACAAATGGACTACACATTGTTTAGGTATTTATTGCTTGTATATGTGGTATATAGTTATTGTACTTTTGTATATAGTTTTTCTTATATTAGTTATAACTTTTTTCCTTTTTTCTTTTTATTAAAATAGAAAAGGGGAAAAAGAATTTGTACTGTATCTAGCTGATAATAGAAAAAAATAAATAAACAAGTAAAAATGAAAAAAAAATGGTGGTGGATTCAGATGTCACTGCCAACGGCTTAGAGAATGTCTCTCCTTACTCAAGGTCTGTTCAGGCTTAAGAATATGAGCCGCCCTGTCCTTGCTGACTTCACTGGGCTGTGACCAACTAGGAAACCTGTATATCCAGATTTATACAGGTAATATATATATATATATATATATTTATTTATTTATATATATATATATATACATTTAACAGATTTTGTTTCCCCCAGTCCTCAAACACCTGTAGAGATCTGAGACTATGACATTTAATATAAAAGCTTTTGATGACAGAGAGACATGCCAGCTCCTGGCAGCATCCTGTATCTCCTCCAAGAAGATGGATGGCCTCAGAAGAACTTCCACCAGGAAACTCATGGCAAGGCTGGCCATGCAGCGAGAAGCTGAGATCCTGCCCAGACTGTGAATAAAAGGAGCAATAGGGATCAACTGTCCTCTCTGCCAAGACAGTTAGGATGACCTCTCCAAATTTCTACTTCACAGAAAAAAAAATCTGTGAGATCTTCTGGGTCTATCAGCTGAACAAGTGCTGCCTTTGGGGCCTCTGTCCCACAACAACCACGGAGAGACTTGGGACTGCTGCCTAGGTAGCTGGAAAGCTGTCTCACTTCTTAAATTTATCCTTCTCAGATCTGACAATGTTTGATGACTATGGTACCAGTTTAACAGCCCCAATCCTGAGATTACAAGCACCTTAATAGTTCATCAATAAGTTTCCTGTTGAAATTACAGACAGGTATGCCTCATTCACAGACTTTATGGTACAGGTTTCAGATATAACTCCAGAGGTTCAAAGTTTTAATACTGATAAATGTGGCTTTGATAAACTGATAGAACATTTGACTACAAAGAGTTTTGAAGAGTCCTTAGATGGATTTTTAACCCTTTTGCTATGATAAAAATCTATTCCAGCTGTCTTACAGATACCCACAGATTCCTGGGAAAAGTTCTGCTACTGCATCAAGAAATCTGGTCTGATGAAAACTGACAATCTCCAGAGCCTGTTTCTGACCCCACCTATTTTTTGAGCATATTTTGCAGATTCATTGTTCCTGCCTGACCTCTAGAGAAACAGCAGATGCCATGGCTTCTGTACTCCTGATTTGGCATGCCATTTCCCCCCAAGCTCCTGGAACACCACTGCTGCAACCTGCCTCCTCAGCTCCCTCAAGGAACGTTCCTGAGATCTTCTGCCGTGACTGACTCCTGTTTCCCCCCTCCCCACTTCGCCCCTTGTCAGCTTGAAGTAGTCTTGGGAATTCAGCACCTTGTTCTCCCACTTGGTCCATAACTCACCTCTTTTTATAATAATCAAAACGGAGGAATGTTAATATTCTATCCCGCCCCTTGAAATCCCGCCCCATGGGGCTGCCCTGTGTCCTGACTAAAAGCCTCATTTTAAGGAAAACCTCTCCCCTTTCCCTCTCTCTCCCACTCTCTTCCTCCCCCTCTCTCCTGCTCTCTCCTCTCTCTCTCTCTCTCTCTCTCTCTCTCTCTCTCTCTCTCTCTCTCTCTCTGTCTCTCTGTCTGCTAACCTTGAATTCTCTCCAAATTCTCAGTTATTGAGTTATACAACAGGAGGCAGAATTTTACGTTGTATTTAATCTCCTGAGTCCTCAAAAGTTCAAAGTTAGTAAAGTGTGGCAGCATATTCATTTAATCCCAGCCTTGGGGAAGCAGAGGCATGCAGATCTCTATGAGTTTGAGACCATCCTAGTCTACAGAGCAAGCTCCAAGCTAGGCAAGGATACACAGTGAGCCCCTGTCTCAAAACAACAAAGTGTAAAGTCATAAAATTCTTCTCATCCTTGGGAGTTCGAGGACAGCCTGGTCTACAGAGCGAGATCCAGGACAGGCACAAAACTACACAGAGAAACCCTGTCTCAAAAAAAAAAATCTCATCCCCACACCTAGCCACCCATCCTCACTTCCAGTTCTCCAACTCAATAGAAATGGAACTTAAAAGTCTGCAACTTAGCCGGGCAGCGGTGGTGCATGTCTTTAATCCCAGCACTCGGGAGGCAGAGGCAAAGGCAGATCTCTGTGAGTTCGAGGCCAGCCTGGTCTACAAAGCAAGTTCCAGGAAAGGCGCAAAGCTACACAGAGAAACCCTGTCTCGGGGGAAAAAAAAACAAAAAAACAAAAAAACAAAAAACATGCAACACACCGCGCGGTGGTGGTGCATGCCTTTAATCCCATCACTTGGAAGCAGAGCCAGGCGGACGGATCTCTGTGAGTTACCAGCCTGGTCTACAGAATGATTTCCAAGACAGCCACAGGCTACACAGAGAAATGCTGTCTTGAAAAAATTTTTTTAAAAAGAAGAAGAAAGAAAGAAAAAACAAGGCCGGGCGGTGGTGGCGCACGCCTTTAATCCCAGCACTTGGGAGGCAGAGCCAGGCGGATCTCTGTGAGTTCGAGGCCAGCCTGGGCTACCAACTGAGTCCCAGGAAAGGCGCAAAGCTACACAGAGAAACCCTGTCTCGAAAAACCAAAAAAAAAAAAAAAAGAAAGAAAAAACATGTGGGTGCTAGGAACCAAAGCGAGGTATTCTGCAAGAGTAGCAAGTATTCGGGCTGGAGAGATGGCTCAGCGGTTAAGAGTACTGACTGCTCTTCCAAAGGTCCTGAGTTCAATACCCAGCAACCACATGATGGCTCACAACCATCTGTAATGAGATCTGGTGCCCTCTTCTGGCCTGCAGCCATATATGCAGGCAGAGCACTGTATACATAATAAATAAATAAATCTTTAAAAAAAAAAAAAAAAAAAAAAAAAGAGTAGCAAGTATTCTCAATCAACACTCGGTTTCTCCAGCCTTACACATTCTTTATTTTATAGTCAATTCTTCTGTGTATCTGTGTATATCTGCATTCATGTGTCATAGCATGCTTGTGGAGGTCGGGGACAACGAGTGGGAGTGGGTTTGCTCCTTCCACATTGTCTAAGGTATCAAACACAGGTCACCAGGCCTTCTGACAAGGTCCTTCACCCACTAAACCATCCCACCAATCCAACCCTCTTCACTCTTCATGATGAAGACCATAAAATGCCACACACTTGTGTGCACACACGTGTCTGTATGTATGTATGTATGTATGTATGTATGCATAGCCATCAGGACTCAGTGTAGATGATCCAGATCTTGTTGAGAGCATCCCAAACACCATAGTGAACAGTTGGGTGAACATGTACCTGTAATCACAGAGCTTGGGAGATGGGAGCAGGAAGATTAGGAATTCAAGGTAGTCCAGGCTGACTACATAGTGGGTTTGAGAACAGCCTGGGCTACATAAAAAGCCTGTTTCAAAAGAGAGAGACAGGGATAGAGATATGGCTCCTTGTTCTTCCAGAGGACCCTGGTTTAATTCCCAGCACCCATGTGGTGGCTCACAACCATCTCCAGGCACAGGGGATCCACTGCCTTCTTTGACCTCCATGGTCACCAGGCACACACACGGAACACATATACATGCAGGCAGAACACTTAGACACCTAAAACAAGAAACGTAAAAGGGGTGCAGGACATGGTGGCACACACCTTTAATCCCAGCACTCAGAAGGCAGAGGCAGGGGGATATCTGTGAGTTCAAAACCAGCCTGAACTATAGAGAGAGTTCCAGTCTAGTAAGGGATGCATAGTGAAACTCTATCTCAAAAAAATAAAATTTAAGGCAGGTGTAACCTTCTAGGCCTGGCCCTGTGGCCTACTTCTACCAGCTAGGATTCACATCCTAAAGGTTCCACAAATCCTCCTAAACAGACCACCAGTTGGGGACCAAGTGTTCAGACACACAAGCCTGTGGAGGAGAACCACATCCAAACCCTGGCAGCATGAGTCCGACCTCTAACTTGGGGCCAGCCAAGACAGAAAGATGCGGCTCAGAGAAACACAAGACATAAGGGCAGGAAGGTGACTGTGGACAAAGAGTGTTTGCTGCCAAGCCTGACAACCGTCTCCAGGACCCACAAGGGGAAGAGGGGGCCAATTCCTGCCAGTTGTTAGCTAGTGTCCACTTCTACACCATAGTGCTGAGTACATACACACAGAGAGAGAGAGAGAGAGAGAGAGAGAGAGAGAGAGAGAGAGAGAGAGAGAGAGAGAGAGAAAGAAAGAATAAATAAAAAAGCTTAAATGCTGCTTTTGTTCATGGTATTTTTGTAAGGATCAGACATATCTAATACCATGGAAATGCTACTGATCAGGCCATTGTTGTTTTTTTAATTACATTCATTAGTCTACTTTGTGTGTATGTATGTGGGTGTGAACATGTGAGGTCAGGACAACTTGTGAAAATCGGCTCTTTCCTTGTACCTTATGGGTCCTGGGGATAGAATTCACGTCTTCAGATTTGGCAGGAAATGCCCTTACTCACGGAGCAATCTCATAATTGATCAGTTTGAGATATTCTCTCTCATTAATACTTTCGAACTATGTTACCTTTGGCCAACTGTGTCTCTTCCAAAATCAGCATGAGAGACAGAGAGAGAGCTAACAAACATAACTGTCCATGTCCACCTCCACTGTCCAGTGCTGAGTGGGTTTTCTCTCACTCAGTTGACTACACCATGCTGGCTACTGAGGGCAGAGTGGTAGCAAAGCCCGACAGCCTCTGCTTTCACAGAATGAACTCAGGAGACAGAGGCAGGAGGATAGAGTTAGTGGCCAGGCTGAGCTACACGGGGAAGTGGGGAAGGACAGAAATAGAGAAAGATTCAGAGAGAGATGGGGGAGAGAGATTGGGAGAGAGTATGAGAACTCACTAAGGCGAACAGAAGGAAATACAACTTTGAATAGAATTAGTAGTTTTGTTCGTTTATTTTGTTTTGTTTGAGACAGGGTTTGTGTAGACCAAGCTGGCCCTGAACTCACAGAGATCTGCTACATCTGCTTCCCAAGGGCTGGCATTAAAGGCATGTGCCACCACACTGAGATTGCAACATGATTTTTGTGAAAGCCTCTGGGAAGAGGACAAGTGAGTCCGAGCCCTAAGGGTGTGGTGGCAGGTCATGTAACTCTGGACACACAACTGCAAACAAAGGCCCGAAGGTCTGAAGTTAACTAGATGAGAAAGAGCAGGAGGCTAAGGGGCTGAAGGAAAATGATTAGGAGAGCAGAGGAATTCAGGGAGGAGAAGGCTTCCACCTGAGAGGAGGTTGTCAGGGGCTGGGCAAGCGACCTGTGACCGAGTTCACCGTTTTCTGCAAATTATAACAACACCCTCTTCTCAAGATTGTTGTAAGGCAGGAAATGGTAAGTGAAGAGTACCTGCAATCTGGACCCTCAGAAGAAGATTGTGAGTTTGAAGCCAGCCTGGGCTGCGTGGCAGTTCAAGATCATTGGGAGCTATGAGCATAGCCCAAAGCTTGACCCTCTTTAAAACAAACAAACAAACAACAGAGAGAGAGAGAGAGAGAGAGAGAGAGAGAGAGAGAGAGAGAGAGAATATTTTGGGAGACAATAGAACCTTAGCAGACAGAAGGGAATGGTGTTTTAAGTTGTGCTATAGTAAATGTGGGATTAATTTGTATGTTAAAACTCCATGAATCAACTCCCAGCACACACAAAATGAAATAAAATGAAATGCCTACATAAAGTAGGGCTGGGGATTGGCTCAGTTGGTAGAGTGTTTGCCTAATTATCTACAGGATAACAAATTAGATGGTTATTGTTACCGAACTTAGAGTTGTTTTCAAGATTAGGCCTAGATTTGTTTGGCTCAGTTATATTTAATAGACAATGGTTCTCAAACCTGCCAAAAATCTGATGAATATGGCGTTTAAATTATTTGATAAAAAGCTTACTATAGCGAACAGAGACTCTCAGCTCCTAGCAATGACTCCCGAGTTCTCCAACGAAGATATGGAACAATCACAAGAAGACGCCACTCGAATTGCAGGCAACACTGACCACTGGTCAAGATGCCCCGACTCAACACCTGCTGCCAGGGATCTGGCCCAGAATGGACAAATGAGGAACTGACAAGATAAGGTCAGTCTTTACCAAGTTGCTCCTCCACAGGGAGAAATTTCACGTTATGAGCCCAGCAGCCAAGACTGATGCTGTCCTGACACCTGTCCTGCCAATGCTATGAACACTACAGGAGCCTGGGATGATGGAGGTCTGGGTAATGGATAGTCTCTGTTGTTTTTTAATAGATTTGGAAGTCTGCACTCAGGTAAAATTTATCCTTCTCAGATCTCTGATGGCATTGATGACTGGGCTAGCTATAGCTTTGTCAGCTTAGCAACATCAGTCAACCAGAGTCTTCCACAAGATTGCAGCCACCTTATTAATTAATTGATCAATGCATTAATTAATTAGAGCTACTAACTCTCTTTTAAAAAGAGAGAAAAAGAGACAAACAGGTTCTAAATATAGACTTACAGATGCTTTTCATCAGGCCAAAGACATTTCAGTCCCATCTGTACCTGGCTCTCTAGACAGAAAACACAGTATGGATTTCAATGCAAATTGATAATACCACAATTACTGAGACTATGGGTCTGAAAGCTCCAAATAAGTTCATGAATTTTAACTCCTGTTCCTAGTTTTTATCTGTCTCAACAGGTTTCCACTTGGCTGATAGACACATCCAAGCATCATTTGCTGACAAGCCCTGAACTTGCTGAAAGCTGATATGGACCAACCCAGCCGAATAAATGCCACCTCTTCAGCTGGTCAATAAAATGTTCCCTCCTTGCCTTTGACTAACATTCCGGCTTTCCAGGGCCCTGACAACAACATCCCAACATCAGCAGGAAGTAATTACAGAAGTGAAAACGTCGTCCTCCCCCCCCCCCCCGCCCCCGGAAATGTTAGATTTTAAAAAAAATTTCTTGTCATAGGGAACCTGAGATAAAATAATAACTGGTCCCCATTCTCATTTCCAAGTTCCTTCAGGATAAGGAATTCTGTCAGTCATCACAGGGCTTTTGGCCCTTGTGCTTCTGCTAATTACTGTTGGCTCTTAAGTCACTGATGCCTTAACTAAATGAAGATTCCTGTCTGGGTACCACTGAACTGAGGATGCTAGAATCCCAATATCAGCCCCTGAACCAAAGCCATGACACACTTGCAGATGGCAAAAACTGAATAAGGGGAGGCTTGCTTTGCCATTGATAATGGGAAAACTCTTATGTCCTGGTCCAATTAGTCTCCAAAATAATCTACTACCCTGGTGATAAAGTCTTTTACCAGAAAGAAACATCTCCAAGATTGGAGATGATATACTCAAGGGGGCAATGAAAGGACCAAGCAGATGCCATAACAGGCTGCTCAGTCTTCTCTCAGAGATGAGGCCTCAATTTCAGTTTCCTGAGACTTAAGCAAGCAGTTTCTGGGAGGGCCATGAACAAAAGACATAGTCCTTGCAGGAACTCCCTTTCTGCACGTACTCTGACTGCTCAAGGTTCAGCCAGTTGTTTACTGCTGGGACCCTCACCAACTTAGAGCTACGTGCATGGGTCAATGTGAACGTGCAAGGCCAGCCAGCCCCCATGGCAACTCAAGGACAGAGCCTGGAACTTGTTCAGGCTTGCCCAAAAATGATAACTGTAACCTCCAACCAGTAAATTCAAAGGTTACACACCCTTACCCAATCATATGACACCAAGGTTTGTACCACCCTGTTTTCAGTTTTTCCCTTTAAAAAAAAAAAGCTCAGGGCCGTCCTCCTCCATCCGCTGTGTCAGATGTTAGACACAAACCAAGCCCGGGTTTGCTTGTTATCAATAAACCCGTGTGTTTTACATCGGATATTGGCTCTGTAGTGGTCTTGTTCAGGGGTCTCGAGTCGCAGCCACAACAGATGGAACCCCAGGTTCAGTTGCCAACACTGCCTAAACCAGGTGTGGTATTGAACACTTGTAATCCTAGAACTCGGGAGGTGGGAACAGGAGGATCCGAAGTTCAAAAATGGGCCAGCACAAGATTAATCAGTGCTGCTGAGACTGAGTTCAATTCCTAGGACCTACACTGGGGAAAGGGAAAACTGATTCCTGAAAGTTACCCTCTGACCTCCATACATACACTGTGACGTGCTCATATATGCACACACACAATAATAAATGCAATAAAAAATTAAATGTTTAATGTTGTCAGGCATGGTAGTACACACCTCTAATCCCAGCACTCTGGAGGCGGAGGCAGGCAGATCTCTGAGTTCGAGGCCAGCCTGGGCTACAGTAAGAGTTCCAGGACAGCCAGGGCTACATAATGAAACATTGTCTCTCTCTCTCTCTCTCTTTTTTTTTTTTTTTTGTTTTTTGTTTTTTGTTTTTATCAAGACAGGGTTTCTCTGTGTAGCTTTGGCACCTTTCCTGAATCTCGCTCTGTAGACCAGGCTGGCCTCGAACTCAGAGATCCACCTGGCTCTGCCTCCCTAGTGCTGGGATTAAAGGTGTGTGCCACCACCGCCCAGCCGAGATACCCTGTCTTGAAAGAAAACAAAACAACAACAAAAATGTTCAATGTTATTCTGAGCTACATAAGTAGTTCAAGGGTAGCAAGGATACGTGAGACCCTATCTAAACAAAACAGAAAGAAAAGAAAGTGAGAAAGGAGGGAGGTGGGGAGAAAGGAGAAAAGAAAGAGCCTGGGGAACAAGAGAAATACTTCATTTCGACTGTTTTTCAGGCTGGAAATGGGCTTTTCATACTGATACTGTCCTAGCTATGAAGGATGTCTCTGTTTAAATCACCATCACAGACACAAAGCTAAGAGACTTGAAGCTGATGTCATTTAAGGTGTTAGCCCATGTCACAGCTGACTTTGGGAGGGAATAGTTTATTTACTGATTTATCTTACTTTAAAAAAAAATAAGGCCTCACTATATAGAACTTGCTACATAGACAGACTAGAACTCACAGAAGTCCACCTGCCTCTGCTTCCGGCGTGCGAAGATACAAACACCACCAGGAACTGAGTTAAACACTCAGGTATTTGAACATTTGGTTGGCGGCTGGTGGCACTGTTTGAAGAGGTGAGATGAGGCCTTGCCACAGGAAGCCTGTCGCTGGGGGTGGGCCTCAGGATTATACAGCCCCCCTACTTCTGGTGTCTCTGCTGTGTGCTTAGGATCAAAGATGTGATCTCTCTCTAAGTGTGACAGCTCACACCTTTAGTCCCAGCACTCGGGAGGCAGAGGCAGGCGGATCTCTGTGAGTTCAAGGCCAGCCTGGTCTACAGAGTGAGTTCCAGAACAGCCAGAGTTATGTAGAGAGATCCCATTTCAAAATACATACATACATATATACATAATGAAAAAAGATGTGATCTCGCGGCCTCCTGCCGCTCGCTGCTGACTTCCCGGCCATCTTAGGCTCCCATCCCTCTGGATCCATCAGTCCACACAGGCTTTCTCCTCCAAGCTGCCTTGGACTTGACATTCTCCAGCAACAGAAGAGTAACTAACACAGCGATTTTGCTGGCCTTTATTTTAGTTTTTGTTTCTGTTTGTTTGTCTTGTTAATTTATTTGTTTTTATTTTGTACGTATGAGTCTTTGCCTAGATGTGTGTATGTGCTCCATATACATGCATGCTTAGTGCCCCAGGGACTCAGCAGAGGGCACCAGAGCCCCTGGAACTGGATGTGAGCTGCCGTGTGGGTGCTGGGAACTGAACCCAGGTCCTCTACAGGAGCAGCCAGAGCTCTTAGCCACTTGGTCATCTCTCAGTGTTGTTGAGACAAGATCCCAATCTGTGGTCCTAGCCAGCCTGGAACTCACTGTGTACAGCAGGCTGGCCTCACACTTATGTGTATCCTCCTGGCTCTGCTCCCAAGCGCTGGAATTACAGAGGTGCATATATACCTCATGCCAAGCAGTGTCCCGCCCCCGATATGGAAGAGAGAGCCTGCAATTACAAACCCACCAACTGCAGCTTAGAGAAAGCTGCTAGAACGCTGTCCTTTAACAGACACCATACATGAAAAGTTGAGAAACAGAGGCTCCAGGGCGCTGGGAACCCACACAGACCAATCTACTCAGCTCTGCAGAATATTCAGCCAATGTATCAATATGACGGACCAACCAATCACCTGAGATTCATTGTGAACACCGTATTTAAAGCTGGATTCACTAAGCAAAGGGTTTTCCTCTCCCAGTCTGTGTTCTAAGAGCTGGAGATTTTAGATACCAGTGAGGCATACAGACAACCTGAAGCCAGCAGTCAATCAAGAGATGCTTGTCTGGGAACAAAGACGAATAAAAACCGAAGGAGGAGCTGGCTCTGGTTCCAGAGTCTAGAGGCCAAAACTGCTTTCAGGAGCAGCCCAGCCCTGGGACAGTCTTGTGGTTCTATCGACAGATTGAAACCTAGGGAGAGTGAATTAATTGTCTCATCTTCAACCCACCAATCACAAGTCTGCGAAATATTAATGTGTCAAGCTAAAATGATCTCCGGTTCTCCAAGACATATCTAGGTAACACAATTCAACTACATCAGAAATTATAAATAGGCTGAAAGCATGCACACATGCATGCATGCGCAAACACACACACACACACACACACACACACACACACACACACACACACACACACACAGAGCTATACTGACAGACTACTTACTGTGTTATGACAGTAAGATTATTTTATCCAGCTGGGGGTGGTGATGGCAAGCACCTTTAATCCCAGCACTTGGGAGGCAGAGGTAGGCAGATCTCTGTGAGTTTGAGGCCAGCCTGGTCTACAAAGAAAGTTCCAGGACAGCCAGGGCTACACAGAGAAATCCTGTCTTGAAAAACCAAAAAAGAAAAAAAAAAAAAAAAAAAAAAAAATATATATATATATATATATATATATATATATATATATATATATATATGTATGTATCAGAATCAAGTAATTCCTGGCCAAGAAACAAAATCAAAGTGGCCCAGTTCTCAATAGATTCAGAATAAAATTGGCAATAAACACAGGTACAGGAAGCTGGAGAGGTTGCTCAGCAGTTACAAACATGAGCTGCTCTGCAGAAGACCTGGGTTTGATTCCCAGTACCCACATCAAGCATCTCGAAACCACTGGTATTCCAGGTCTAAGGGTCCGGTCCCCACACCCTCTTTTGAACTCCAAGGGCACCTGTACTCATGTGCACATACTCCCATACAGATACACAAACATATACATAATATTAAAGTAAAATAAATCTTAAAAAGAAAAGAAAGTCAGGAGCTGAAGAGATAGCTCAGTGGTTAAGAACACTTGCTATCCTTGCAGAAGACCCAGAATTCAATTCCTTAGGACCTACATCACAACCACCCATAACTCTAGCTCCAGGAGATCTGATCCCCTTTTCTGGTATCCATAGGTGTTGTATACAAGTGGTGCACACACAGACAAGCAGGTATACACATACACATAAATAAAAAGTAATTTAATTATTTTTGTTTTGGGAAACAAGTTCTCTCTATGTAGCCTGGCTGGCCTGTAGCTCACTGTGTAAATTAGACTGGCCTTGAATTCATAAAGATCTGCCTGCCTTGGCCTTCTGAGTGCTATTATTAAAGGTGTACACTACCACACACAGCTCAATATTAATTAAAAAAAGCCCAGCCCAAATCAAGTTAGGCGTGATAGAATATGCCTTTAGTGCCTTTAGTCCCAACACTCAGGAGGCAAAGATGGGAAGGATTTTGCTTTTAGACCAGCCTGATCTGAAAAGAAGTTTCAGGCCAGCCAGGATACAAGTAAGACAGAACCTGTCTCGAATACACACACACACACACACACACACACACACACACACACACACACACAAATAAAATTTTAAAAACTGGCTCTGTTTTTTAATCAGCTGCAAGAAAATTGAAAAAAAAAAATCAGGTACAACTTCAGGATGAGACTCCAGAAAATTTCGTGTACGGAATTGCCCATGACACAGCCCACATATTCCTCTATCAAGGTCATTGTTATTTTACCATCTCAAACTGAAAACATCACCCTGTCTGGACAGCTCAGCGTGTTGTTTTTGATCTGATTTTCCTTCTTGTTTCTGTGTTCTGCCCTAGTAGGTTAGCTTAGTAATAAACATGTGGAACCTTTAAAAAAAAAAATGTAGGCATGAGTTGCTTTCTGCCTGCTCTTGCCTGTGAGTGTTCCTGCCATCTCAACTCCCCTTCTGTGATGATCTGTAACCAGGAATTGTGAGCTAAAATGATCACCCCCCTTTAAAAAAGCAAAACAAAAAAGATGCATGAGAACCATGAATGACTTATAGAATATTCAGGACATATTCTAAGGGGAAAAACAGTAGGCTGGCATCTTAGCAGCCTGACCTATTGAGGTCAGAGGTGGTTTCAATATCCTTTTTGTGTTCATCTATAATTTCACACTTTTCTACAGTGAGTGCTGGAGAGATGGTTCAGTGTTTCCGAGGCCCTGATGCTCTTGCAGAGGACCTGGGCTCAGTGGGTTCCCAGAACCTACATCAAACAGTCACAACTGTAACTCCAACTCTACAAGAGTTGAGGCCCTCTTCTGGCCTCCACAGGCACCTGTCCACATGTGGTACAAACACACATACACAAATTTTTTAAAAATATTTTTTAAACCTACAACTCAACCTAAAATTCTTTTTCTTTCTTCCTTCCTTTTCTTTTCTTTCTTTCTTTTTTTTTTTGTTGTTGTTTTGTTTGAGACAAGATCTCTCTATTTACGTAGCTCTAGCTTTGTAGAACTCATTATGTAGACTGGGCTGTCCTAGAACTCACAGAGATCCACCTGCCTCTGCTTCTGGAGTCCTGGGATAAAATGTATGTGCCATCTTTTCAGCCTAAGTAAATTTTTTTTGAAGACAAAGTAGACACTTAAATTGCTTTTATTCTGTTTCTAGTTAGAAAGTTAATTTGATTCATAGACGAGCCTGGTGAGATATCTCACCTCTTTAGTCCCAGCAATCAGAAGACAGAGGCAGGCATATGTCTATGAGTTTCAGGACAGCCTGGTCTACATAGCAAATTTCAGGCCAGCCAGAGCTACATGGTCAGACCCCATCTCAAAACAACACCTCCTCCCCAGTGGCTAGATAAGCATTACAGCCATGAATGTGCACCACCACTGAGATCTCATAACGCTGAACACTTACTGAGTTCTAAGTGTTGTTGGCTTATATTGCCTTGTGTAATCCTCCGGGGAGCCTCATGAGGAAAGTCTGGTCATTTTAGGAGTGAAAAAATTGAGACTTATGGAAAGTAAGAGCATTGCTAGCCAGGACTCAAAAACAAGCCCCTGTCTTTAAACAACAATAGAGCGCCTGGCAGGGAGCCGGTCCAGGATAAACACGCTTGTCAAAGTGCTGATCTGATAACCAGGGTTCAGTCCAGAACTCTGGACAAGTGGAAGTTGTTCTCCGACCCCCACATGTGAGCTGGAGCACAAGCCAGTCCACACTCACACACACATGAATAATAAACACAACTTTTTAAAAGAGTATGTCACAAAAGACAGCCTACAGAATGAGAAAAGACCTTCACCAACCCCACATCTGACAGAGGACTGATCTCCAAAGTATATAAAGAACTCAAGAAACTAGACATCAAAATACTGAACAATCCAATTAAAAAATGGGCTGGCCGGGCGGTGGTGGCGCACGCCTTTAGTCCCAGCACTTGGGAGGCAGAGCCAGGCGGATCTCTGTGAGTTCGAGGCCAGCCTGGTCTCCAAAGCGAGTTCCAGGAAAGGCGCAAAACTACACAGAGAAACCCTGTCTCGAAAAACCAAAAAAAAAAAAAAAAAAAAAATGGGCTGGAGAGCTAAACAGAGAATTCTCAAAAGAAGAATCACAAATAGCTGAAAGACATTTAAAGAAATGCTCAACATCCTTAATCATCAGAGAAATGCAAATCAAAATGACTCTGAGATACCACCTTACACCTGTCAGAATGGCTATGATCAAAACCACTAATAACTGTCAATGTTGGAGAGGATGCAGAGCAAAGGGAACACTCCTCCACTGTTGGTGGGAATGCAAGCTTGTACAACCACTGTGGAAATCAGTATGGCGGTTTCTCAGAAAATTGGGAATCGATCTACCTCAAGACCCAGCCATACCACTCTTGGACATATACCCAAGGATATATGCCACAAGGACATTTGCTCAACTATGTTCATAGCAGCATTATTTGTAATAGCCAGAACCTGGAAACAACCTAGATGCCCGTCAACCAAAGAATGGATTAAGAAAATGTGGTACATATACACAATGGAGTACTACTCAGCAGAGAAAAACAATGACAGCATGAAATCTGCAGGCAAATGGATGGAACTAGAAAATATCATCCTGAGTGAGGTAACCCAAACCCAGAAAGACAAACATGGTATGTACTCACTCATAAGTGGATACTAGATATAAAGCAAAGAACAATCAGACTGCAACCCACAGATCCAGGGAGGCTATATAGTGGGGGGCGCCTAGGATGACTGTGGCTTATAATAAATTTTGGTTTTACTCAATTACTGGGCAAGCCTCAACGAAACATTTCACAATTAGGATAAGAATTTATACTGTATCAAGCTGATAATAGAAAAATAAATTTAAAAAAAAGAAAAAAAAAGAGTATGTCACACGCGGCACTTCTCTTTTGGCAGGTGTGTAGCAGTGTTGAGACAGGGTCTTATACAGCCCAGGCTAGCCTCTAGTTCACTATACAGCTGAAGATGTTGATGATAACACTGGGCTCCTAATCCTCCTGCCTCCTCCCCTTAAGTACTGGGATCACAGGTAATGAGCCACTATAGTGGCCTTTTCCTTGTGTGTTGGGGTGTCTTTTGTTTTGTTTGGGGGTAGTTTTGTTTTTCTTTTTGGTTTTTGAGACAGTCTTACTCTGTAGACCAGGCTAGCCTGCATTTTACTGTGTGGGCATACCTCAAACTCTCTGTGACCCTCCAGGTGCTGGGATTACAGACGTGAGCTGCCACACCAACTTCCCAACCCTTCATTCATAAAGGGTTCATTGATCTCATTTTATTTTTAGTGAAGGATTAAACCCATAGGCTCACTCAAACTAGACAAGAGCTCTGTGAATGAGCTATGCCCCAGGAACAAGGGAAGTTTTGTTGTTCTAGTTTTCTGAGACAGGACTTCTCTGTGTAGGCCAGGCTGACCTCAGATCTGCCTCAGACTCCACATTGCTAAGATTATAGTCATGTGTCACACCTGGCTCCCAAGAGAGTTTTTAATATTTTTAGTGTGTGTGTGTTTGTGTGTGTGTGTGTCTGTCTGTCTGTCTGTCTGTCTGTCTCTGTGTCTGGATATGTATTAATGAGTGCATGTGCTCCTGGAGTCCAGAAGAGGGAGTCAGATCTCCTGGAGCTACAGTTACAGGCAGCTGTGCTACCTCTCATGGTTGCTGGGGATCAAATTTGGATCCTTGACAAGGATATCAAGAACTCTGAACCTCTGAGCCATCTCTCCAGCCCTGAGTCTTTAATATTAACACCCCCCCAATACAATGTGTTAGCAATCTAAAACAGAAATGCAATATCAAAGGTGTAAAGATGGAAGTTTCCTCCTGAGCTGGGGAGGTGGCTCCGTTGGTAAAGTACTTGCCATTCCAGCAGAGGACTTAAGTTTATCCCCAGTACCCATGCAAGAGGCAGACAGATCTCCACACATGTGTGGAAACACACACACACATGCGTACAGACACACACAATGAATAAGCTGGGCATGGTGGTTCATGCCTTCAACCCCAGCATTCAGGAGGCAGAGACAATGGATCTCTGTGAGTTTGAGGCCAACCTGGTCTACATAGAGATATTCAGGACAGATGTCAGAGCTACAGAGAGAGAGGCCTGTCTCAAGAAGAAGAAAAAAGGAATAAATAGTGGGTGGCCCACCTTTAATCCCAGCACTCAGGAGGCAGAGGCAGGCAGATCTCTGAGTCTAAAGCCTACCTAGTCTACAGATCGAGTTCCAGGACAGTCAGGGCTACACAGAGAAACCCTGTCACGGAGAAGAAAAAAAGACCAAACAAACAAAAAGTCTCTTTCCACTCTTTTCTCCCCTCTGGACGATATTTTCCTTGTGCTCCTGCCTGCATATTTTCCATTACAGAAGTGAAAACAGAATGCTCTACCCTAAAGAAGTTTTAAAGCCGGGCATGGTGGCACACACCTTTAATCCCACCAGGAGGCAGGGGCAGGCAGATCTCTGTGATGACTTCCAGGCTAGCCTGGTCTACAGATTGAGTTGTAGGTCAGCCAACTTGTGTTTCTACACAGAGAAACCTTGTCTCGGAAAAAAAAAAAAAAAAAAAAAAAAAAAACAGGAAAAGGAAAAGAAGAAGTTTGAGCTGAATTTCATGGCATCTATCTATAATCTCAGCACTAGCGAAGCTAAGACTGAGGCAGGAGGATTGCTGCAAATTTGAGGTTAACCTAGGCTGACCATAGTGAGTTCCAGGTCACCCTAGACTGCATAGTGAGACTCTGATCTTACACACACACACACACACACACACACACACACACACACACACACACACAGGAAGACAGCTCAGCTCACTGGTTAGAAGCACTTGCTGCACAGCCATGAAGAACAAAGTTCGGACCCCAGCACCCACTCATGTAACAAGCCAAGTGTCCTACGTATGCCTATAAGCCCAGCTCCAATGAGGGCAGAGACAGGAGAATCGCTGGGCCTTGATGGCTCCTAGCCTGGCACAGACAGCGTAAGCCACGGGCTCAAGAAGACATCGTGCCTGAAAGGGAATAGGTGGAGAGTGATGGGAGGGCACCAGATGCCCACTTCCAGCTCTGCACCAGTGAGTAAGCATGCATGCATGTATGCAAAAATACTTTTTAGGAAAACACATGGCTGGAGAGATGGCTCAGTAGGAAAGACCACTTGTTGCCATTGCAGAGGAACTGGGTTCAATTCTCAGCATCTACATGGTGGCTCACAGCCTCCATAACTACAGTTCCAGGGGACCTGACACCTGTTCTGACTTCTGTGGGCACCAGGAGCACATGGTACAGAGACATACATGCAGGCAAAACACTCATACACATAAAATAAAATAAACAAATCTTTAAAAAAGAAAGAAAAAATGGAACGACAAAACTAACAATGCCATACTACTGTACACCTGTCAGGGTGGCCAAAAATCCAGGACCCTGACAACGTCAAATGCACATGAGGATGTGCAGAGCAGGAACCTCTAGTCCCCCCGTCCCTCCCTCCCTCCCTCTCTCCTCCCTCCCTCTTCTCTTTCTCTCTTTGTTTCTTTTGTGTGTCTATTTGAGATAGGGTATCTCAGTATAGCTAGGTTTGCCTCAAACTTGCTAGCCAGGCTGACTTTGAACTCATGACCCCTCTACCTAACTCTCCTGAGTAGTTGGAATTACAGGCTAGTGCTACCAGGCCCAGTTCCGATAATTTCTTATAAAATGAAATATATCTTAATAACAAAATCCAGTAATCATGTTCCCTGTATTTGCCAAAATGAAAATTCATTTCCATAAAAATAAATACTTAAAACAAAGCAAAAGTAAATACCTATTTGTCTATAAACCATGATTTTCTTAGGTAGGAGACCAGACAAATTGTACATCAGACAACGGGGTCTCATTCATCAGTAAAAGAATCAGAGCATCTGAGAAACGGAGGAGGAACCAGACAAGTAGCTCGACTGTTCTTCTAGGTGACTGGACTTCTTGTTTGTTAGTTTGAGACAGGGTCTCACTGTGTAGTCCTGTGAACTCTTACTGACTAGGTTGGCCTACTGATCCTCCTTAATGTGTGGGAGAATTTTCCTGAGGAGACACAACACACATCTACTCACCCCAGGAAGGAAGCCCAGGACAGACCAAAGTGATGACTGCAACCAAGTCCAACTTGGTGAACCAATGACTTTTTTTGGATTTGTTGTTGTTGTTTTGTTTTCGAGACAAGGTTTCTCTGCGTAGCCCGGGCTTCTCCGGAACTTGCTCTGTAGACGAGGCTGGCCTCAAACTCACAGAGATCCACCTGGCTCTGCCTCCTCAGTGCTGGCTCAGCGGTTCAGTGTGTGACGCCGCTGCCTGGCTGAACCAGTGAATTTTTACTGGGGTTACTAACAGGAGTATGGAAGAGAGGTTACTTAACAGGAAGAAGGATGACTGAAAAAAAAAAAAAAGGCAACTAGAGAGAAGGTTGAACCATTAAGGACTCATGATGATTTTGTAGAGGACCTGCCTGAGTTCAGTTCCCAGCTCCTACATCGGGCCACCTGAAACTCCAGTTTCAGGGGATCTAATGTTCTTCTCGGGCACCCCACACATAGGGCATACAGAGAGAGAGAGACAGAGACAGAGACAGAGAGAGGAGAGATAAAATAAACCTTAAAAAAAAAAAGGCAGGTACATCAGCAAAAACCAACCTCAAAACAGATGAAGATGCAGCGGCCCAGAGCCTGGAGCACTCTGCAGGCCTTGATGGGGGCTCTCAGGTCGTTGCTGCGCCACTGGCCAGAGGCTCCTCCTCAGATTGCTGTGGCCATTTAGTCCTTCTGTGGAGCCGGTGGAGGGCCTTGGAGAGTCTCGCAAGCTTCCACACTCCTGGATACAAGCCTCTCTCTCCCTCCTGGAGAGAGTATCTCAGTTTACAGGAATCAGCTGTACCATATCCTACCTCTGTCTCCTGAGTGCTGGGGTCATAGGCATGTGCCTCAAGACCAGGCAACCTTATTTTCCTTTTTTAGATTAGTATTTATTTATTTATTTATTTGTGTGTGTATATGTATGTATGAGTGTATGTGCACACATGTGTACAGGTGCAGACACCAGAAGAAGGCATTACTGCTCTCACTCTCAGCTTATTCCTTTATTATTTTATTTTTATGTATATGGAATGTTTTTTCTTTGTGTGTATCTGTTCATCATGTCTGTGCCTGGCACCTGCAGAGGCCAGAGGTGGGCTTCAGATCCCTAGAACTGGAGCTACAGATGGTGTGAACCACTATGTGAGTGTTGAGATGCAAACCTAGGACCTTCTGAAGAACAGCCAGTGTTCTTAACCACAGGGCCGTTCCTCTAGCCTTTTGGCCTATGAGTTTCTACCTGAACCCAGAGCTCACATTTTCTGGGCTAGGTCAGAAGCCAGCAACCCCTGGAGATTTTCCAGCTTCTGCTCCACTCAGCGCTGAGTTTACAGGCATGTGCTGGATACACAGCTTTTTATATGGATGTTGAGGTCTGAAGCCCAGTCCTCGTGAGTTAGCTGCTTACTCATCGTCTCTCTACCCTCAACCCACTTGATTCTTTCCTTTTTAACCTTCACTTTGAAGTTTACTTGGCAGCAATCTTCCTCAGTATCATGTAATTTACTGATCAGGACTGCTTATAATATAACACTTGGCCTGTGTGTAAGTGTGTGTTCACACCTGTGTGTGCCCATGGAGGCCAAAAGAAGATGTAATATCTCCTGGGGGTGCAGTTATAGGCAATTGTGAGCCACCTGATGTGAGCATTGGGGGCGAAACTCTGGTCCTCTGTAAGAGTAGCAGGCACTCTTTTTTGTTTGGTTAGTTTTTTGTTTGTTTGTTCTTTTTTTTTATTTGTTTGTTTGTTTGTTTGTTTGTTTTTTGAGACAGGATCTCACCAAGTAACTCTGGCTGACTGTGTAGACCAGACTGGCCTCAGACTCAGATACCCACCTCCTTTGGCCTCCCAAATGCTGGGGCTAAAGGTGTGTGCCACCACACCCAGTCCACCCCCAACACACACACACACACACACACACACACACACACACACACACACACACACACTGCCTTTTTTTAAACAATGTGTTATGTGAAGAAGCATGATCTCTAACTGAGCATGTTCAGAAAGTTGTCTGCTTCTACATGTGAGGCCTCTTTTCTATACAAATTTGTATTCATTTCCCCAATGAAAGCTGCTTGCTTCCTTCAGAGAGACACTTCTTTGGGGGATTAGTCCTGATGCTCTCTTTATATAAGTAATAAAACAATTTTAGCTTTTGATTGTGCTCATTGACTTTGCATCTACTGAGGGGGATGTACTGAGTTGGGTTACAATTATGCATTGATCAAAATCCTCAGAATGGATCAGAGTATACCGGTGTCATACACCAGTACTCCTAGCATTCAGGAAGCTGCCAGGGGAAGATTCCAAATTAAAGGAGAGTCTAGACTGCAGAGGGTCCCAAGCCAGCCTGGGCTACATAAAACCTATCTAAAACAAAGAAACAGCAACAAATAAATAAGCCAAAACAAGCAAACAACAGGGTTCATTCATATGCACATCTGATAATTCTGGGTTTGATTTTAAATGTTGAAGTAATAAATTAGTATGACTACTCGCTTTATTTTACAAAGTATCCCAACAATTCAGATAGCTTGTGTTCTGGTTGGCTTGGTGGCACACACCAGTATTCTAGGTAGGTGAAGGCAGGAGCTCTCCCGTTCCAGGTCAGCCTCAGCTACAGGGTGAGGACCCCATCTCAAACAAACAAGCCACTGTATGGAGATCCCTTTACTCTGCTTGAATCCCAGTGTTTATTCTTAGTTGGAAAAGTCCCTGGGGACGATAGAAATGCCCTTTTGAGGGAAAAGGAAGTTTTAAAAATAGGGGTGCAACAGCATGTGCCGTGAACTCACTGGCTGGGCAGGGAAAACCCCAGGCTCTTTTTAGATTGCAGGGAGCAGAGGACACAGTGGCCGACAGTGGCGGGAGCGCACAAAGAAAGGAAGCCCAGAACAATGGGGCCTCCACCTCTGCTCTGGGAGGGCTGCTGCAGCCAGGGTGGGATTAGAAGTCACGTAGGAGAAACCCTCAGGGCAAGAAGAGAGCATCACCAGGACCAGGTGCTTCTCTAGGCCCCACTTTCTAACTGGGGTGCCACAAGGTGGGGTCGACAAGGACAGGGGCTCTTCAATTAGTCTCTTTCTCTTTTTGTTTCTTTCTTTTTTTAAAAAAAATTGTTATTATTTTATCTTTTTGGAGTTATAATCTCACATAGCTCAGGCTGGGCTGAAACTTGTTATGTAGCTGCAGATGGCCCTGACTTTCCCGATCCTTTGCTTCTACCTCCCAAGCACTGACGCTCCAGACAGTGTGCAGCCACACTCCATTGTAGCTCTGCAATTTCTATAGGGATCAAATTTACCAGTGAGGCCATAAAATCTTCTCATTGGGAAAGATGCTCTTAAACCTGAACTCCAGCACTCAGCAGGCAGAGAGAGCGAGGCTTCTGCAGCATTCAGGGTGGCTAGAGCTAGAGCAAGACCCCATCTCAAAAAGAAAAAAAGAAAAGAAAAGAAGGAAGGAAAGAAGGAAGGTATGGAGGGAGGGAGGAAGGAAAGGCTGCTCAAAAAAAGAGAGAAAAAAGAGAGAAAAAGAAAAGGTTGTTCTTTTTGTTGCTGGTGTTGAAGTAAGGGGTTGTTTTTTGTTTTTTAAGACAGGGTTTCATACAGCCCAGGTGTTTAAGGTATTATGTTTGTGCAGCTCATTTGAAATTAAGACATACAGATTAATAGTCATCTATGATAATCAAACTTATAGGCATGTTAGTTTAGTTTTCTAGGCATACATAGATATATTTCAATTAGGTAGGTAATCTTCAAATACTTCAAAGACCTACAGAATATGGCATTTAAAATGTTTTAAAAACTTAGACTTTCTGGACAGTGAGACACATCTGCTCCTGGCAGCACCAATCTACTTCAAAGAGAAAGATAGGCATCAAAGACACTCCATATGGAGTTTATCTTCTTCTTGGCAAAAATAGCCATTTGGGCAAGAAACTGCTCTTGCCTGGACTGCTGGTAATATGTTGTATAAACTGGACATACAAGACCCATAGGAAAATGACTACTAAATTTACCAAAACAAGGCAAAATGGTCCTTCAGGTTCCTGCTTCTCAGAGGAGACTGCCAGACATTCTACAGGACACAGGAAAAAATGACTGAGAGACTCTAGACCTATAGGCTGAAGATGGATGCCCCAACGTTGCAGAGGAACTTTGGATGACTGTCCAGACAGGTAGCTGTCTCTGTCATTTCCAGATTTTTGGAAGTTGCGTACAATGCTCTTCCTGTTTACTTAGGTAATATTATATCCTTCTGGGGTCTTTGATGTAGCTGAAGACTAGATAGTTATAATTATAATTTTCCTTGGTTATAATAAAAGATAAATCAGATATGAAACTTCAGACTCACAAATATAGGATGGATAGAATATTTTCTTTAATTTTGCCAAGTACAAATAGACTAGATACTGTAATTCTTACTTGATAACTGTTTTGTTATATGTAATTTCACTAGGTTAAAGTTAAAACCTTCCTTTTTTATTAGACAGAAAAGGAAAAGTGCGGTGAGATGTCTTTCTGTATGGCTGTGAATATGTGTTGCTCTGACTGGTTGATAAATAAAGCTGCATTGGCCTATGGCAGGGCAGGATGGAGCCAGGTGGGAAAATCCAAGAGAGATAGACAGGAGGAAAAAGGAGAGGCAGGGCAGATGCCATTCTGCCATCCAGGGAGCAGCATGTAATGGCACACAGGTAACACCATGAAACATGTGGCAAAACATAGATTAATAGAAATGGGTTAATTTAAGTTATAAGAGCTAGCTAGTAAGAAGCCTGAGCCATAGGCCATATAATTTACAATTAATATTAAGCCTATGAATGATTATTTTATAAGTGGCTTCAGCACTGAGGGTGAAAGAGATTTGTCTGGATCGCACGGGACCAAACAGGACACAGGAAAACTTCTGACTACACCCAGGCTAGCCTTAAACTTTCCATATAGTTAAGGAAGACCTTGAATTCCTCATCTACCTGTTTTTGCTTCTCAAGTGCCAGGGTTACAGGTGCATGTCACCAGCTAGAAAGTTGCTTTTGCTCGGCTTAGTATCCTGGCATTTGGGAGGCAGAGATGGTGAGTTCCAGGTCAGCCTGATCTACAAAGCAAGTTCCAGGGTAGCCAGAGTGGACTCCATAATGAGATCCAGTCTCAAAAAACAAAACAATTACAGCTGACTGGGGAATGACTCTGTCATTAAAGTGCTCCTCACACACACAGGGGGACTAGAACACATATACATGTCTGGTGAGCACAGAAGCATGTCTGTAATTCCTGCATTTTGAAGGCAGAAATAGGGACTGCCCCCACAAAAGCTAGCTACTGAACTCTGGGTTCACCTGAGAGACCCTGACTCAATTAATGAGGTGGAGAATGATTGAGAAGGGTTCCTGATACCAATCTTGGGCCTCCACAGGCATCTGCATCCATGTGACTCACACATGTGCACACACACAGGCAAATAGAAGTACACATAGGTATGCACACCACACACACGTACCCAAGAAAAAGAAAGAGACAGTGCTCTGTGTGTTAATTTTGGATTGTTGTCTATCTCATCGTATGAAAAAGCAGTACTGTGCTTTACCTTGCCTGGGTCAGAAGTCCAGAGTTCTCATCTGAGTGCCTCATTTAATAGGAAACGTCCCGACTTCAGCCACCATTCTGCCAATGACCATACATGATCTCTCAATCTCATCACGTTTGTCTGGTCTGCAAAAGGGAGGTGTTAAACAATTCCTCTGGTCCCCAGTACCCAAAAATCTATTAGTTGATCCCATCTAGTTAGCATATGACTGTCAAAATGTCACATGCTCAGAAGAAAGTTGCAGGTTGGAACTGTATGAATCACTCTGGAAAAAAAGGTTAATTAACTAAAATAAATTGGATCACACTTAGATATATCTCACACTGAATTATTGATTCCAGTTGGTTTTTCTGAAGTTATTAGAACAGAATCCTTCTAGTGGACGGAGGGAACTCACTTGTTCTGAGCTCTGTTTGACCTTGGTGGGCCCCTTCAGAGTCCAGTCCTCACACACATAGGTCTACCATTGTTGAGCTAACCAGTACTTCTCAAATTCCCAGTGCCCATGAGTCATCTGTGGATCATTTAAAAATGCAGAATGCATGTTGGAGAGGTGGCTGGGCAGTAAGGAGCACACAGTGCTCTTGCAGAGGACCTGAGTCTAGATCCCATCACCCACGTCAGATAAGTCCCAACTCCCCCCAGCCCCATGGGATCCAACACCTCTGGCCTCTGAAGGCACCTGCACTCATGTTCACATACCAACACACACACAGGCACACAGGCACAACTTAAAAAATAATACTGAACAATGAAGTCGTAATGGCATACGGAATGTTCTTTCTTTCTTCCCTCTTCCTTTTTTCCTTCCTTCCTTCCTTCGTTGTTTCTTTCTGAGATATGGTCTCACTATGCAGCCTCTAGATGACTGAAATTTAAAACAATCCTCCTGCCTCTGCTTCCCAAGCACAGGGGTAGTAGACACGTGCCACCAAAGCCTGGATAAGTGTATTAAAATTCTGCATTTTTCAGGGAGGAAGGTGAGATCTTGAACCTTGAACCTTGGCCTTGAACCAAGCTGGCCTCAAACTCACTGAGATCCACCTGCCTCTGTCTCCTGAATGTTAGGTTTAAGGACATGGACCACCAAGCCTGGCTAAAACTTTGCATTTTAACAAGCTCTCAGTTGCTGCTCCTTCGTGCCCTATATCTAACTAACAAGGAGGTAAGCTGTTATATCGTTCACCATCATTTATAACTCCCTTTTTGAAATGCATGCTTTTTTATGAAAAATAAGTAATTGTTTAACTAATAAACCAATGCTGCTTTCAGATATTATTTGTGAAATACAGCCAGAATGAAGGTCATTCCTAAAGCAAATATGTTGGGTGTGAATGCACAGTGCTTTGCGGACGGCCCTGGGAAGCATGGCAGGAAACTTCTTTTTAGGCCAGTGGTTCTTTCCTACAGCCATACCCACTGCAATTGTCACAGTGCGCTAAGAAACCTGCTTCCTTTCTTTAAAAAACAAAAAAACAAAAAACCCCAGCCAGGTGTGGTGCTGCACGCCTTTAATCCCAGCACTCAGGAAGCAGAGGCAGACAGATGTCTATGAATTTGAGGCTAGCTTGTGGTCTACATATTGAATGCCAGGCCAGCCAACTTTACTTAGTTAACTGTGTCTCAAAAAAAAGAAAGAAAGAAAGAAAGAAAGAAAGAAAGAAAGAAAGAAAGAAAGAAAGAAAGAAAGAAAGAAAGAAAGAAAGGAAAAGAAAAGCCAGGTGGTGGTACACACCTTTAATTCTAGCACTTTACCCACCAAGGCAGGTGGATGTCTGTGAGTTCGAGGCCAGTGTGGTCTACAGAGCTCCAGATCATCCAAGGCTACACAAAGAAACCCTATCTCCAAAACCCAAAAACTATAATAAAATAGAATAAAAATAAAAAGTTGTTCTACTTAGCTTTTGTCGTCGTGGTGGTTACTGTGATAAACACTGTGACTAAAAGCAGCCTGGGGAGGAAAAGGTTTAATTTCATATACATCTTCCAGGTCACCACCCAACATGGAGGGCATCAGGGCAGGAACCTGGAGCAGAAACTAGGGAGGAACACTGTTTACTGGCCATGCTCAGCTGTTTTCTGTGTCACAGGCTCGCCTGCCCAGGATGCTGCTGCCTGGGGGCCCCTCCCACATCAACCATCAGTCACGTTGGTTTCTCACAGACAAGGCCAGGGGCCGATCCAACCCAGGCAGTTCTGCGGCTGAGGTTCCCTCCTGCCAGATGACTCCAGGTTGTGTCAAGCTGACTATAAAACTAATCACCACACAAGTGCATTTATTTTTTTCTTTAAATAAATAAACAGGGGTCTGGAAATGTATTTCAGCGGTAGAGCATTTCTCTAGTATGTGTAAAACCCTGGGTTCAATTTATCCCCAATATCAAATATTTAAATATAGACATACATATATAAATCCATCACCCACATACATATATATATATTCACACATACTGTGCCTCAAAAAAAAAAAAAAAACCAAAATGGGGACCAGGCATGGCGGCTCACATCTTTCTTTTTTTTTTTCTTTTTTTTTTGGTTTTTTGAGACAGGGTTTCTCTGTGTAGCTTTGCGCCTTTCTTGGAACTTGCTTTGGAGACCAGGCTGGCCTCGAACTCACAGAGATCCGCCTGGCTCTGCCTCCCGAGTGCTGGGATTAAAGGCGTGCGCCACTACCGCCTGGCTCACATCTTTCTTTAATCCCAACAATTCAGAGGCAGATGCCAAATATCTCTGAGTTCAAAACCAGCCTGATCTACATAAGGTTTCTGTGGTGAGTTTCAGGCCTGCCTTGGGCTACATTGAGGCCTTGGCGGGAAAAGCCTCTCAAAGCACCGAAGACTAGGGAGTCTGATCTCAGAGTTCACACTGAGGACAGTGGAGGGGAAGGAACCAGTTCTAAAAAGCTATCCTCTGACTCCACCATTCCTGTGCGGTGGGACAAATCCACCTCAGATGTTTAAAAAAAAAAAAAAAAAAGACTAGTAAGCCTGAGAGAGTTGGGATTCAGGGAGAGAGGATGATTTTTGACACTGAAAAGCCTCAGAGAGAGGTTAACGTGTGTGATACTCAGCATAGGTGGGAAACAGGGCTCTAATGGGTGGAAGGAAGGGTGTTATTTTAGAGGCAGGAAGCTGGCGAAGTTTCTTTTAAAGTCTGCTGTTAGCCGTGCGGTGGTGGTGGCACTCGCCTTTAATCCCAGCACTCGGGAGGCAGAGCCAGGCGGATCTCTGTGAGTTCGAGGCCAGCCTGGGCTACCAAGTGAGTTCCAGGAAAGGCGCAAAGCTACACAGAGAAACCCTGTCTCGAAAAAATAAAAAAAAAAAATAAATAAAAAAATAAAAAAAAATAAAGTCTGCTGTTTTCTCTGAAATTGAAGTGAGGTCATTCCTGGGGGCAGAAGCAGGAGAGTCAGAGGTTTGTGGAGTTCTGGAAGAGCTAGCATGGACCATGGGAAACACGTGGTCTCACAGCCCTGGGCCTCTAGCAGAGGGCATTACAGAGGGCAAAGGGCAAAGGCAAAGGCACCGGCGTTGGTCATATCGATGAGCCAAGAGCACAGGCTAGAGGAAGAAATGAAGGCAGAGCCAGGCGTACGCCTTTAATCCCAGCACTCGGGAGGCAGAGGCAGGCGGGTCTCTGTGAGTTTGAGGCCAGCCTGGTCTAGAGAGTGAGTTCCAGGACAGCCAGGGCTACACAAAGAAACCCTTTCTCGAAAAACCAAAAAAAAAAAAAAAGAAAAGAAATGAAGGCAGAAGGAACGTGGTCTTGAGAGGAAGGAGCAAGAGTAAACTGTGAACTCTGTCCCATTCACAGGATTCTGTTGTTAACATTTGTGTAACATTTACATCCTTTCTCATTGGGTACACATACGTATATTTATAAAATACTTATGTGTCTTGGTCCATATGTATTTACATTATACGTATAGCTTTTACATAAACAAATCAAGAAAACGTTTAAATAAAGATATTTCTTACCAAGTGTGCTGGGACATATAACCCCAGCGCTTAGGATCGAAGAGTTCAAGGTCACCCTTGGGCAGGCTAGCCAGAACTCTGTGAGACCTAGTCTCTAAAAACAAAGCAAACCACAACAGTAACAAAAACTCAGGGAACTTTTCAGAGGAATGGAAAGAATGTAAAACCAGTAGGTAGGGAGAAGGACTCTGCAATGTTCTGGGCAGGCCACAGTTTTAATTTCATTTGCATTGGTGTTTTGCCTGCTCGTTTGTCTGTGGGACTGTCGGATCCTCTGGAACTGGAGTTACAGACAGTTGTGAGCTGCCATGTGGGTGCTAGGAATTGAACCTGGGTCCTTTGGAAGAGTAGACAGTGCTCTTAACCACTGAGCCATCTCTCTAGGCCCCACACAAATAAATATTGAAAAAAAATGCTGACAGGAGGTTGAGATGTAGGTCTGTGGTAGAGCATTTGCCTTATGAGGCCCCAGCTTGAGGTGGTGGCACACACCTTTAATCCTAGCGCTCAGAGACAGAGGGAGGTGGATCTCTGAAGTTCAAGGCAAGCCAATGGCTAGTGAGACCCTGTCTTGGGGAGAAAACAAAAAACAAAACAAAACAAGAAACAACAACAAAAAAATACACTTGTAAAGCCCTGAGATCAATTTCAGAAACACACAAGACTTTTGGTTTATTCCCCACCCCCCACCCCCAGACAGGGTTTCTTTGTGTAACAGCTCTGGCTATCCTGGAATTCACTATGTAGACCAAGCTAGCCTGGAACTCACAGAGATCCACCTCCCTCTGCCTCCCAAGTGCTGGGATTAAAAGCACAAAACACAACCACCCAGCTTTGAATCAAATTTTATACAGTTAACAAATCATTAAGGCAGATGGCTCAAGTTAGGTGTGATGAACATGTTTGTAATCCTAGGAGGAAGAGGCAGGCAGATCCTGTGAGTTCAAGGCCAGCCTAGTCTACATACAAAGTTCCAAGGCCAGCCAAGGCAACAAGCACCTGCCAGTGGTACAGTCTAAAGCAGTAACTATAAAGTCCTGTGTGGAATTCTGTTTGTTCATTCATTCCTTCTCCAAACACTACTGAGCACAATTTCTTCATCCCAAGAGAACATTGGCTGGACCTTTAATTAGAACCATAAAAGACACTGCTGTAGAGTGGAAAGAACCAGAAAGAAAACAAGCAATTAGGACACTCTTATGAGTCCAGTGTAGTGGCGCACACCTTTAATCCCAGCACTTGGGAGGCAGAGGTAGGCAGATCTCTGAGGGTTCAGGGCCAGCTTGGTCTACAGAGCAAGTTCCAGGACAGCCAGGGCTACACAGAGAAACTCTGTCTTGAAAAACCAAAAAGAAAAAAGAGATACTCTGGTGGATTTGACGTAAGTCGGGAGTAGAATGAATGAACATACGGTGAGGCCAAGCTAAGCCAGCCTGGCAATCAGGAAAGGCTACCAATGGGCAGTGATATTTATGTGGCTCTTTATGGATAAGACAGGGCTAGCAAGTCCCTCAGTGGCAGAATGCTCGCCCACTTGAAACCCTTGATTCAATCCTCAGTGTCCCCCTGGGAGGGGACAATGATAAGCGGGAATAAGGCTGCTGGGATGGCATTCTAACGGGCGTAGCCAGAATTCCTCCTTTCCACTCTTCCAGTCCCAGTCAGTGTTGTAGGATCTAGGACTGTAACAGTAAATGAGACAGAAAAGCCGAAGCCCTCCTGGGGAAGAAGTACTGCATGAGAAGAGTGGGAGAGGATGCAGGGCAGCCTTGTTCAGGAGAGGGACTCCCCAAGGATGTGGCATCTGAGGAGAGAGTCAAGTGAGGACAGGAGGAACCTCAGAAGGAGTTAGAGCAAGTGCAAAAGCCTGAGGTTGGCTGTGGGTCTAGAAACGAGCGTGGAGATGGAGAGCAGTCCAGCCAGAGACCAAATTGGAGAGCTATTTGGGAGAGACCATGGAGAACCTGGCATTTGTCCCAAGGGACTCCGGGGGATCATCAAGGAAGTGACTGTGAGTTAGAAGAAAAGTTTCAGAATTGGGATGTACCAATGGGACATCCCAATATATACAGGCTCGTGTGTTCCAGGCAAGCACTCTACCAACTGAGCTGCTAAATTATAACTAGTTAACACCATAGGTTCTGCAGCCAGGTTATCCAAGTTGGAGACAGTCACTTCCTAGGTATTTGTATGACCTTGAACAGGTCACTTAATGTTTGCCTCAGTTTCTTTATCAGTTGAGTCTCATCTGCCTCATAGGAATGCATGAGAACTAATTAAGTTGATGTAAATGCAGCAGTGTTTTTAGCCAGGCGCTGTGCTACTGCTGCAACCCAAGCACTTGGAAGATAGAGAAGGTCAGTGCTGGGGAGATGACTCCAACAGTGGAGTGTTTGTCAAGCAACCGTGAAGATCTGAGTTCTAATACCAGCACCCACATCAAAGATAAAAAGCCGTGGTGGTGGCACACACCTGTAATCCCAGCACTCGGGAGGCAGAGGCAGGTGGATCTCTGTGAGTTCGAGACCAGCCTGGTCTACAGAGCTAGTCCAGGACAGGCTCCAAAGCTACAGAAACCCTGTCTCGAAAAACCAAAAAAAAAAAAAAAAAAAAAAAAGATAAAAAGCCAGTGCTGTGCATGGTGATATACGCCTTTAGTCCCAGCACTCAGGAGGTAGGGGCAGGCAATCTCTGGGAGTTCCAGGCCAGCCTGGTCTACAGAGCAAGTTCCAAGACAGCCAGTGTGACATATTGAGACCTGTCTCCAAAAGTTGGAAGTATTGGCAATATATATTATGTGTGTATTTATATAAGTATATAGATATATTTATACAAATATGTACATTTATATAAATATATACACACATACATACATACACACACACACACACACACACACACACACACACACACACACACATATATATATATATATATATATATATATGGCCAATACTGGAAGAAGAGACAGCCAGCTCTCCAGAGTTTGTTAGTCATCAAGCTTAGCCAAAAAGTTAAGTTTCAGGGTCAGTGAAAGATCCTGTCTCAAGGCAATAATGTGGAGAACCATAAAGACAGACAGACAGACAGACAGACACACACACACACACACACACACACACACACACACACACACACGGATAGCAATAGAGGAACGTACCTGATGTCAACCTCTGTCCTCCAGGGTTGCCTGCAAACACACACTAAACCGAAAACAAAGAGAAGTTCAAAGTCACCTTGGTTTCACAGCAAGTTCAAGTCCAGCCTATGTTACAGCAGATCCCGCATCAAACAAACAAAACAGGCAGGCATGGTGACACGGACCTGTAATCCCAGGACTTCAGAGGCAGAAGCAGGAGAGTCATGTCACCCCAAGTCCAAGGTCATTTGTCTTCCTATCAAGTTCTCTTGTAGAGGACAAATTTGGTCCCAAGTCCCAACTCTGGGAGGCTCGCAACTCTGTGGCCCCAGCTCTATAAGCATTTGAAGCCTCTGGCCTCTTGGGTGCAGAATTCAAGCGTGCACACCCATGCAAAGACCCACACATATGCAGAATTTGCAAAGTCAATCAAACAACAGCAAAGCACACAGCACTCAGGAGGCAGAGACAGGTAGACAGATCTCTGTGAGTTCGAGGACAGCCTGGTGTACATAGTGAGTTCCAGGACAGCCAGGGCTACATGGTGAGACCCCCATCTCGATGATGATGATGATAATGATAAAAGAGTAATGAAAGAAAGCCAGACTAAGGCTGTGAGTTCAGAAAGAAGAAAATAAAACTTCTTAAACTGAGGACAAAATGCTCAACCTCCTTTATAATGAGAAAAATGTGGTGGTGCCATTTTTTATCCTTCAGTTTGGCAAGTTACCAACAGTTTATTAAGACTGCTGAGAAGCTGTGGGAAAACAGGTGCTCTCACCTAATGCTGATGGGAATGTAAATTGATTTAATCCCTGCAGAGGCCAATTTGGCAATGTCTGTCAAAATTACAAAGGCATATACCCTTTGACCCAACAATACCACTCCTAGGAATTTATTCCTCAGATGTATTTGCATACATGCTAACTGATCTATGAACAAGGTTAGTCATCACAGCAGTGTTTGAAAAAGCAAAAACCTGGAACTAATCCAAAGGTTTCCCAGTAGAAGCCGGCTGAACGAATTCTAGTATATCTGTTAGATGGAATATTATACCACCAAGAAAAAGCAATGCACTATAAAGAGGGATCTCCAAGAGCCTGGCATGATGCAGCTCTCTTGTAAGCCTAGCACTTGGAAGCTCAAGTCAAGAAGATGACACTGTCCAGGATAGCCTGGGAAACCCAGTTCAAAGCCAGTCTGTGATAGGGAGCAAGATCTTCTCTCAAAAATCAAACCAATGGGCTGGTGTGACGGCACAATGGGGAAAGACACCCACTAACTAACAACCTGAGCTCAATCCCTGGAACCCATATGGTGGGAGGAGAAAAACCAACTCCCCAAAGACATCCTCCGACCTTCACAGGAGAACAGACAGACACACACACACCTACACATCACACACATACACATATGCACACACCACACACTCCACACACATACACACACACACACATACAAACACCATACACACCTATACACCACACACACATATACACACACCACACACTACACACACACACACACACCACACACTCCACACACACATACAAACACCATACACACCTACATACCACATACTCCACACACATACATACATCACACATACACACACACATACATACACACACAAATTAGAAATAATAAATAAATGTAGTCAGACTTCCTTTGGATGAACAGCTCCCAAATAATGACACAGAGACTTATTAAGTATGAAAGCTCAGCCTTAGTTTAGGCTTGTTCCACTAGCTCTTATAACTTAAATTAACCCACTTATATTAATCTAGATTCTGCCACGTGGCTCGTTAAGTCTCCTCAGTACAGTAATCTGACTTCCTCTGTGTCTCACTGATGAATCCCACCCCCAGCCTTTCAGATTCTTCCCCAGTTCCTTTCTCTCTCCAGAAGTCCTGCCTATCTTCTCCTGTCTAGCTATTGGCTATTCAGCTCTTTATTAAACTGATCAGTGTCTTAGGCAAGTGAGGTAAAACAGAGACATCTTCACACAGTGTGATCAAATATCCCACAACAAAAATAAACACATAAATAAATACATAAATAACCCCAAACTAAAACAAAGATCTTCAGGATTCCTCAGTAAACCTGGAATGGTAACATACACTGATAACGCCTAAATCTACTACCCAAAAGGCTTAGCAAGGAAGATTGCCATCAGTTCGGGCCTAACCTGGGCTACATACCAAGTATCAAGCTAGTTGGGACTATATAGATCCATCTCAATAAATAAATAAATATATAAAAAAAAAACACAAGCAAAGTTCAGAAAATAGTGTCTAATATATTATTACCTTTTTTGAGGGAAAAATGGGCCAAAATAACAAATGACACCATTTGTATATTCACAAGGCAGTTCTGGAGTGATAACGTACTACATGGCAATCGCAACAGGTCTTCCTTTTGGTAATCTGAACAGATTGGACTGGGACGAGTTTTGATTTTGTTTTGGTTTTAGTTTTTGTTTGTTTTGTTTGTTGAGACAAGGTCTCATTGTGTAGCCCTGGCTGTCATGGAACTCACTATGTATACCACACTAACCTTGAACTAACAGAGATCCATCTGCCTCTGCTTCCCAAGTGTTCAAATCAAAGGCGTGTACCACCATGACCAGGTTTTAGTTTCCTTGAGGCAGTGTTCTATTGTAGACCAGTCTAATTTTGAACTTGGAATATGGGCAAGACCAGCCTTCAACTCCCAGTCTTCCTGCCTCCACTTCTCAAGTAGAGTAGAAAATGTTTTTAAGTACTTGAACCATGAGAATGCATGGTTTACTCAAAGTAAAGTATAGGAGAACTATGTTTAAATGGGTTACTGGGGGCCTCTTTGGAGAAGTTACCAGGCCTAGTGAAGTGGCCTCACACATGCACAGGGACTTGCAGAGCTGGTGCTGGTATGTGTATATGTGTTACGTTCTGTTTGGGACCCAGATGGTCTAGACACACTGGATGTAAATATGGCTGTGGCTTTGACTGTTTCTGGATTTAATATATATATATTATATATATTAATATATATATTATATATATTATAGATGAGTGTTTTGCCTGAATGGATGCATTGCATCACACACATGTCTAGAGCCTGAATAATTCAGAAGAAGGTATCAGATCCTCTGAAACTAGAGTTACAGAGAGTTATGAGCCACCAGACAGGTGGTGGGAACCAACCCCAGGTCCTCTACAAGAAAAGAAAGTGCTCTTAACCACAGTGCCATCTCCCCGGCCCTTTGGGCAAGTGTGATGGCTGTTCTTGGTTGTCAACGTGACTACATCTGGAATGAACTACAGTCTAGAAATGGAGGGCACACCTGTGATCCAGATCTTGAGACAGAGAGACAATGTGCCTTTAATCCAGATCTTGAGTTGGAAAGCACACCTTTAATCTGGGCCACACCTTCTGCTGGAAGCCTATATAAGGATAATGGAAGAAGGAAGGTTTGCCTGCTTGCCCTGGACTTGTCCGGACATTCATTCCCTCACTGGAGCCTTCTTCTCCGGGACTCCAGCATATACAGAAGAGCAGCTGAGACACCCAGCCTTGCAGGACAGAGCATTCTTGGACTTTCCATTCACAGCCAGCCACTGTTGGATTAGTTGGACTGCAGCCTGTAAGTCATTCCAGTAAATTCCATATATATATATATATATATATATATATATATATATATATATATATATATATGAAAGACAGACAGACAGACAGGGATTCATTTCATAAATTCTGTGACTCTAGAGAACCCTAATATAGTTTCTTGTTGGTTTGTTAGTTTGCTTGGTTTTTCGAGACAGGATTTCTCTGTGTAGCCCTGGCTGTCCTGGAACTCACTCTGTAAACAAGACTGGCCTCAGACTCATAGAAATCCACCTGCCTCTGCCTCCCAAGTGCTGGGATTAAAGGACTGCACTACCACCACCCAGTTCTAATTTTTTTAAGTTTTAATTTTATATATGACTGTGTGTGTATGCATGTGTGCAAGCAAGTGCCAACAGAGGCCAGAAGGCATCTGAATCCCTGCATCTGGAGTTGTGAGCTGGTTACGGATGCTGAGAACTGAACTCAGGTTTTCTACAAGAACACAAAGCCCTGTCTCCCGACCCCTAGCCTTTTCACTGTCTCATTTTGTTTTGTGTTTTTTTTTTTTTTTTCCTCCGGTTTTTTGAGACAGGGTTTCTCTGTGTAGCTTTGCGCCTTTCCTGGGACTCACTTGGTAGCCCAGGCTGGCCTCGAACTCACAGAGATCCGCCTGGCTCTGCCTCCCGAGTGCTGGGATTAAAGGTGTGCGCCACCACCGCCTGGCCACTGTCTCATTTTGTAACTTAAGCTTTTTGTTTGTTCTTAGGATTGCCTTTGTTTTTATGTTTGTCATGAAAAGCCGGAAGTGGCCTGGAATTCCTGTTCCCCCATCCTCTGCCTCCATGCTGGGATGACAACTGTGTGTCACCATACCTGAACACTTAATTTTTCAAAGAATGGGGCAGACAGGAAGATCATTTATCCTGGATCATTCTTGCCATATTGCAGCTGTAGGAGTGGAATTTGGAATATAGATGTGTACTCATAAAGGTTTCTTGTGCTGGGCAGTGGTGTCGTCACACCCCTTTAATCCCAGCACTCGAGGCAAAGGCAGGCGGATCTCTGTGAGTTCAAGGCCAGCCTGTACCAAAACTACACAGAGAAACCCTGTCTCAAGATTATCCAGGGACAGGGTTGAGGATTTAGCTCAGTGGTAGAACGCAAGATCCTGGGTTCGATCCTCAGCTCAAAAAAAAAAAAAAAAAAAAAATTTTCCAAGGCTACATACTCACCGACTCAAAAAGCAACCAAACAAAAAATGCTCATTCTATCTCAGTTTGGTGGCCCACACCTTTAATCCCAGCGCGGCAGAGGCAGGTCGATCTCAGAGTTTGAGACCCTGTTTCAACAAAAAACAACAACAAAAAGTACAATGTCATTTCCAGGCAATGGAAGACCTTGTGTCAAAACTGATATAATCTTTGAGGGGACACTTGGCAGTACCTATCAAAACAAATATGCATGGCCTTTGACACTGTAATTCCACATTTAGGACTTTAACCTAGAGATAGGTCTATATTTATGCCAGAAGATAAGTGTATGGGATTCCCTTGTTTGTCACAGGGAAAACAGGAAATAGCTTAATTATCCACTGTGGAGAAATGGTGAATCATTTATGGCATTGGAAAGATGGGCATAGTGGTCCATACCCATAATCCCAGCACTCAAAGGTGAGGGGATAGGAAGACCAAAAGTTCAAGGCCAGCCTCAGTGCCATAGTGACCATCTTAAAGGGGTATGTGTGTGCTACAGAGCTCTATTAACAAGGCTGAAGTGAACTCACAATTGCTCCTGGGTAAGAAGAGGAATGGGAGAAAGGCAGAAGTAGGGGAGTTTTACTTTGACTGTTCTTTTGCCGTTGTTCGAACTGTTAACCAAATACAGTTTTATTTAACTTTTTTTTTTTCCGAGACAGGGTTTCTCTGTGTAGCTTTGCGCCTTTCCTGGGACTCACTTGGTAGCCCAGGCTGGCCTCGAACTCACAGAGATCCGCCTGGCTCTGCTTCCCGAGTGCTGGGATTAAAGGCGTGCGCCACCACCGCCCGGCCTTATTTAACTTTTTATTTCAGGCTAGCTTCAAACTTGTGTAGCAATCTTCCTGCCTCAGCCTCCTGAGCCTTGCGGTTAAAGGCTTATACCACTTTACTTGGAAAATATTATTATTTTGTTTTTGTTTTTGAGACAGGGTCTCACTATGTAGCTCTGGCTGGCCTTGAACTCAGGGATCTGCCTGCCTCTACCTCCTTAGTGTTGGCATTAAAGGTTTGTGCCACACCCCACAAAAAAGAGCATATACCTGTAATCCCAGCCAGCACTTAAGACATAGACAGGAAGCTGGGCGGCGGTGGCGCACGCCTTTAATCCCAGCACTCTGAGGCAGAGGCAGGCGGATCTCTGTGAGTTCCAGGCCAGCCTGGTCTACAGAGTGAGTTCCAGGACAGGCTCCAAAGCTACACAGAGAAACCCTGTCTTGAAAAACAAGCAAACAAAAGACATAGACAGGACAATCTTGAGTTCAAGGTCAGCCTGTGCAACTTATCCAGACTCTGTGTGTAAAAGAAAGACACTGTTAACTATTTAGCAGCATGTGGTGGTACTTGTAGGCAGCCAGGGATATACATCAATACCCTGTCTCAAACAAACAAAAAGGGAATGGCAAATCAACTCAATGAAGTCCTCTAATTCCACACTTGTGCTGTGCCAAGTGGCCCTTGAGCCAAACAAACAAAAGATCTGGGGTAGTATGAGATTGGGGCAGGGTGGGGGTTTCTGCAAAAATAAGTTATGATAGCCGGGCGGTGGTGGCGCACGCCTTTAATCCCAGCACTCGGGAGGCAGAGCCAGGCGGATCTCTGTGAGTTCGAGGCCAGCCTGGGCTACCAAGTGAGTTCCAGGAAAGGCGCAAAGCTACACTTAGAAACCCTGTCTCGAAAAACCAAAAAAAAAAAAAAAAAAAAAAAAAGTTATGAGGCTATAAAGAATAGAACATTTCTTCCATACCTATTTTGGATAACAGGTACTCCATTTAGTTTATTTCCATATCCATATCCTTGGGGTTGGATTGCTTCTAACTATTGAAAGTAATGAAAACTTGGAGACAGTATAAGATCTGTGTTCTGAATATTTGTTTTTGTACATCGAGACAGCATCTTCTGTCTCTAGCTGACACTGAACTTAAGTCTGTTGCTGAGGATGGCCTTGCATTCCTAATCTTCCTGCTGCCTCCTCCCAAGTTCTGGGATTTCAGGCCTGTGCCGTCGTGCCTAGACAACTAAGTCGGTTTAATACGTAATTTATTCACCTCTGGTGGGCTGCTGGCTGCTTTTTTCCTGGAGACAGGGTTTCTCTGTGTAGCCCTGGCTGTCCTGGAACTCCCTCTGTAGACAGGCTGGTCTCTATCTCAGAGATCCGCCTGCCTCTGCCTCCCTAGTGCTGGGATTAAAGGTGTGCGCCACCACCGCCAGGCTTGTGGCTGTTTTAATTAAGGCTAACCAGCAAAGCTGACCTGGTACTTGGAAGCCACGTGCGAGACTTTCATAGACTGTACTATCTGAAGATGAAGTGTGCAAAGGGAAACAGCCAAAACGAAAAACTGAGCGTGGCAGACGAAAGGTACCACACTGAAAGAAGATGGCACGGACTGCAGTCCATATGCGTTGTTAAACTAGCAATAGGAATTTTAGTGTTTTAATTTTTAGGATGGACTTACTGTTGAAGCCGTCTGGAGCTAAATTTTTAAGGCAGCTTACTCAATAACTAGCTAGCCACCGTTTCCAGGGCTCTGAGATCCCAAGGCGCCAAAACTGCACGCCCTACAGTTCATGCCAACCTCTGCCTGGGTTATCCGCAGCGGCGGTGCCCAAACCCAGGCCTCTACAATGGATCCCAGGCCCAGGGCCTACGATCCCGCGGCACCTACGCGCTCCTTTCGGTCCGGTCCCTCGCCTCCGCCTAACGCGATGTAGACACAACAGGGTGTGCCCTCCGTTCTCGGGGCGCAGACCCAACCCGAGAGGCGGGCGCTGGGGTCCCAGGCCCAGGCCCCTCAAGTTGGCGGGAGCCCGAGGGGGCGGGCCACCAGGGGAACGAGGGAAGCCGAGCAGAGCGCGGCGCGCGCGGCGCTCAAACTCGCGCCGCCTTTAGCTCGCGAGCGAGCCCCACCCTCCCCGTCACCAAAGGCGCCCAGCCAATGGGCGAGCCGGAAAGGCCGGGCTCGCCAGCTAGGGACCGGGAGGGGGAGCCACGCGAGGGGGAAGGGAAGTGGGAGGCGGGCCGCACTTGACTGACAGCGCCCTCCAGCCAATCCTCCGTGCGGCTTCTCGGCTCTCTTCTCTGCGGGGCTCCGTGCTTCGTCCCTCCTTCTCTCCCTCCACCCCCCACCCTCCCGACTCACTCCTCGGCGTCCCGCCCCGCCTCCCCTCCCCCACTCTGCGGGCAAATCACTGCTGGAAAGAGGCGGGGGCCGAAGCGGCAGGCTCGTGTGGAGCCTTAGGGTCGAATTGACGGGCGCCCGGACCAATCAGAGGTAGGCTGGTGGCGCGGCTGTGGCCGGGGCCGACCAATGGGCGCGCGGCCTGGGGGCGGAGGCCCAGGTTCCAAACGCTCCGCGGCGCCATGGGCTGAAAACTCAACCGAGATGGAATCTCCCAGTCTGAACCGGTTTCAACCGGTTCCGAGTTTGAGGCCCTAGGAGGAGGGGGAGAAGCGGCTGCAGCGGCCGCGGCAGGAGCAGCGGGAGCTTCAGCATCAGCAAGAGCAACAGTAGCTACAGCCCCGGCGGCCGTGCCTGTTCCAGCCTGTGCTGCAGCAGCCGTGCAACCATCCCGAGGGGGAGGGGGGAGCCACCAGTCGCCGAGGAGCACGCGAAGGGGGGAAAGTTTAGGCGAGCCCGGGTGGGGGGGCCGGCGCCGGAGCGGCGTGAGCGAGCGAGCCCTGTGTGGTCGGGGGAGCCGGACTGCAACTGGCGGCAGAGCGGCCCCGGCCGTGCGGACTCGCGCTGCTGCTCCCGCCGCCGCCGCCGCCGCCTGTGGCTGGAGGGTCCTGGGCTCCGGCTCCCGGACTGGCCCGCTCCCCTCCCCCTTCCTCCCTCCGCAGCCGGGCGGGAGCATTTATTCCTCGGATTAATTCCCCTTTTCGGTGGGGCGCGTGTGTGTGTGCGTGCGCGCGTGTGTGTGCGTGAGTGTGTGTTGGGTGGAGTTGTCCCTGGAATAGTAAATATTGAGCTTTTTCCTTTTTTTTTTTTTTGGCCCCTTTTTTTTTTAATTTCTCTTTTTTTTTTTAAGGTGGGAAAACTGTGAAACCCACCTTGATTTCCTCCCCTCTTCCTCCTCCCCACCTTCCCTCGCCCCAAGCCCGGACAAGGAAGGAAGAAGCAGTCGGTTGAATTTCTGGGTAAGTCGGCCGTGTGCTCGGGGCCGAGGGTCGGGCGGCGGCGCGGCCGGCAGGAGGCGAGGCGGGCGGGCGGGCGGCGGGCGGCGGGCGGCGGGCGCGGGGCCCTCGGCGGAGCCTGCGATTGAATGGAAGCGCTCCTGCCGCTCGGCGATGGAGGCGGGGAGGCGGCCGCGGGAGGGGAGCGCTTGCTGGGTCATTGGCGTGTGCGGGTGGCGGTGGAGGAAGGCGAGGAGCGTGGTGGTGAGGCAGAGCCCCTGCGCGTGGGTGGAAGGGCTTCCCCAGTCCAAAGGGCTGGGGAGAGTTGGGGTGATCTCGGGAACGTCTCTGTAAATTATTAGGAGTGGAAGTTTCCAGAAATATTTAGTGCAGCAGCATTGAAACGTCCGCCTGCATCACGTGGCCCCCTCGGTGGAGAGCTTGGGATGGGGGAGGGAGGGGCTACCGAGTCCCTTCTTCTGGTGGGGAAACTCGAAGGCCCTATGGGTGGCTTTTTGTTGTTTTGGAGTGGAACAAGAAGTAGGAAAGATGAGTTAATTTTTTTTTTTCCGGGGATCTGTAAGTGGGGTTCCGCGTTGTGGGGCTTTTTCGCCCGGGGCTTCTGTGTCTTGTTGGTTGGTGGAATCATTTACTGCTGGCCGTGCACAGTGAAGGATGCCCTCCCAGATACTCCTTCTAGTCTCCTGAGTTTGGGGCGGAGGAGAGGAAGTGGTGGTCGTAGAGGCTGCACAGATCCTCGCCGAGGCGGGACCTCGGATCACTCAGAGGACATGCTGCATGGAGAATGGGGCGGTGAACTTAAGGCGCCGGGTCTGAATGCCTCCTCCGAGTATGGGCGGGGTGAGTGCGTGCTCCTGTGAGCTATAGTTAGAAGTGCTGAGAGCCGTTCGGGTGGGAAGCCAGGGGAGGGCGGGCCCTTCCTAGTGAGGCGTGTTTCTTAGTGAATGAAGCAGGCGATTGCCCACACGCCTAAGTAGCAGTCTTTTGTAGCTAGCGTCTTGTTTTCTGACCTAATGTGAAGTTATTACCTCCAAGCAGTGGTTAGGGTTTTCTGGGTTTGGGGTGGCAACTGGTAGGTAGTTTGTCGATGCCTGAAGTGACATTGAAGGTATATCGGTAATCACTTGTAGAGTCACAGAATTGGTGGATGGTTCCCTACGTATGCAGTCCAGCGAGTGGAATTTGGGATTGGGGAACACCAGCAAGAAAGGGCATTTCTGGTGAACACTGCCTCCATAGCTGTTTACTTAGTGCGTGATCTTCGGCTGGTAGTGGAAAGAATGTTTTGGAAGCTGTTGGATTTGGGCTACTGAATGTTCTTGGCATTGACCACAAAGCAGCCATTTCTGGATTATCCATAGTTGAAGAATAGGTAGATCATTTGGAAGATAATCTAGTTCTGAGGATAGCCAACGACTGTATTAAGTATATTTAGATTGGACCCCTTCCCCCACGCGAGTCTAGCATCTGAGCTCTTAAAGATGACCGACTTGAAAATGAAACTTTAGGAGCGTTTGACTAATCATTATTACATGTAAATTGTGGTAGGTCAAGAAAAACGTTGATCGCAAAAGCATTGTTTTAAGCTATAAAAGTTATGGCCCTTGAAAGTAGTGGAAACAGCCATTTGTTTATGAAGATTGTTTTCTCTTGTATGTTAGTATGTAGATCTCGTCCTTCTTTTTGAGGTACTGTCTCACTGTACCCCACTCTGGCCTTGGTGCTTTCTCCTCTTCCAGGTTACAGGTGTGTTTGCCCATTCAGCTCTTCACAAGGGTTTGGTTTTGTTTGAGCCCTCATGTAGATGAGGCTGCTGGCCTTGGTGTTAATCTGCCTTTCACCTTCCAAGAGCTTGATTACTGGCATCATACGATGCCATGCCAGGCAGTTTCTTTATTTTTACATTAGTGTGTTTTTAAGCATATCTTTACCTATGTGACAGAATGTTTGGACTCTTTATTTATGAATATGAGTACTCTATTTTCTTGTGAATACCTGCGTGACAGAAGAGGGCATCAGATCCCATTATAGATGGTTGCTGGGAATTGAACTCGGGACTTCTCAAAGAGCAGCACTGAACCGTCTCTGCAGCCTGACTGAACTCCTGAAAAGGAGTTTGAACAGGAACAGGCAGTTCCTGAGCTTGATGCCTCCTCTTGCCTTGTCTATTACAGTAGTGTGCTGGGCTTTCTTGTAGGCTGGGCCCGATTATTAATTTCTTGAGACAGGGTTTCATACTTCAGGCTGGCCTCAAGCTCTGTCTAGGTGAGGATGGTCTTGATCTTCTGACTCTCAAGAGTACTGGGATTACAGATGCACATAACCACCCGTTTCACACCCAGGGCTTCGTGCATAGTAGAACACTCTACCAACTGAACCAAGCCTGATGTTTGACTTATTGTAACTAATTTATATCTTTGATAAGTATCTTTAATAAAATCTTTGCATTGAAATTGAAGTTGTATCATCAGCACCACAGATAAATAAATATGCAATTAAATAATGCAAATAAATAAAATATAGAAACTGCTGGCCCTACATGTGCTTTGAGCCAGGTCTCACTGTGCAGCCTTGGCTGGGATGAAAGCTGTGGGTGACCACACCTGGCCTTGTTCTTTATTCAGGATCTCTGCAGTCCAAGATGTCCTGGGATTCACATCTCCACCTTCACCTCCTGGGAGCTGGGATATAGGACTAAACCACCAAGCCCCACTTTGTACAAGTTTCAAACTGCTATTTTTAAAAAAGGATAGGACTGAATGGCTGGCTCAGCAGTTAAGAGTTCCTACTACTCTTGGTGAGGACCCAGCACCCATTCTGTAACTCCCACGTCACTCTGGCCTCTGCAGGCACCTGCACTCAGGCACACATACCACACAAACACATACAGAATTAAAAACTGAGATCTTAAAAACAACGTTTTCTTACCTAGTTGTTCAACACCTGTAATCTAATATGCTATTCATCTCCCGATCCTGGAAGGTTTCTAACATTGCTCTATCTAAAGATGTCGTGGACATAATTAAGGTGTCTTCTTGAAATGATATGCAGAATTTGTGTAAGTTTAACCTAGAAGCTAGATGTGGTGGCTCACTCACATCTGTAGTCACAGTGCCTGGAAGTTGAGGCAGGAGAATTGCCTCATTAACTGATGTTCTCAGGCAGCTCTATACTTATAAGAGCATTCTCCTGCTGAGGCACTGGCACGACCCAGGCCTATAATTCCAGGTGGCAAGTTCAAGGGATTCCTGTGCTAGAGAGTTCAGTGCCAGCTAACAACTCAATGAGTCTCTATCTCAAAATAAAGCCAAGGGGTGGAGCAATACTCAGTGATAGTGCCCTGTGCTTAGCATTCACAAGGTTTAGCCCCTCAGTACCACAAAATAAGAGAAGTTGGCAGAATATCTATGTGCTTGTGCACTCAAGGTAAGAGGTCAGTTTGTGGGGGTCATGTGTCCATTGTGGAAGGGGATCCCTTGGATTGGCTGCAAGTGCGTTAGCCACTGAGCCATCTTGGCAGCCCCTGTTGTTCAGAATTATAATATACTTTTTCTGTTGCCTTATTTTTGTTTGGGCCTTCCCTGGAATTGGCTGTGTAGACCAGGCTTCACAGAACTTCACCTACCTCTTACCCCCTAGCTTTCATTTCACTACCAAAACCAGACTTTGGTTTTGTTCTTTATTTGTTTTAGACAAACTCTTACTGTGTAGCTCAGGCTGGTTCCAGTGCAGGAAGTGTGATCCTCTGACTTAAACTTTCTAATGCTGGGATTAGAGGCATTTGCCACAGTGCTCTTCGCCCCTGGATAGTTTTTAAGAGCTAATGCCACTCAGCATTGACTGAATCAGTAGTGCTACCCATGTTTGGTGGGATAGTCAGAATGCCTTAATCCAGGGAGCACCTTGGCTTTATTTCCCCACCCACCTTTTATTTTCTTTCTTTTTCTTTTTTGGAAACAGGGTCTTATTCTGTAGTCTAGACTAATTTTGGATCCATGGGAATTACGCTTGGTTCTCACAATGTATTTTTTTGAGCATATATTCAAGGGATGTGTGTGCTTGAAGATTGTGATTTCCTTCAGATAAGATCTGTGTGTCCCAGTCTGGCATGACACTTGTCAGTAGATATATGTAGCCCAGGTTGGTTTCAAATTAGAGACTTTGTCTCAACCTTCCAAGTGCTGAGATTATATGCATATGATTCTATGCTCTTGGTGTGGATGGTATTTTAATGCTTAAACACAGTTGAGGATAGAAAGTAATGTAGTTGAGTGGTTTGAATGTAGAAAATAAATACTGTAGGGGTTAAGGGTATTGGGTTCTAAGATGTTAGACTGGTTCTTAGCACTACTATGTACAATACAAAAGAAATGTTTTAACATTGTCCTGTCTGATGCTTATACTAAGCTATTCAAAAGATTCACTTAGGATAAGTTTGTTTGTTAAATCCTTGAAATCACATTTAAAATTTTGAAATAGCTTGTTAAAGGGGCTGGGCATACAGGTGGTACAATGCTTGCCTAGCATGCCATCCCTGGCACTCTGTAAACTGGACATGGTACACAGGAACTAGAGAAGTAGACTGGAGGGTTAGAAGATCAAGGTCGGCTGGACATGGTAGTGCACGCCTTTAATCCCAGGACTCAGGAGGCAGAAGCAGGAGGATCTCTGTGAGTTCCAGGCCAACCAAGGCTGTTACACAGAGAAACCCTGTCTTGAACACAAAGTTCAAGGTTGTTCTTGGCCACGTTGAGTTTCAGGTGAGCCAGGGCTAGAGACCATGATGCAAAAACTGAAAAAGTCAGACAAGCAAGAACCTATAGGTAGCCTGGTCACGGTTACACACTCCTGTTGATTCCCGCACTTACCCTTACCCCAAGAAAGAGAACAACTTTTTTTTTAAGACATGATTTCTCTATGTAGTTTTGGTGCTCTGTAGAGACCAGGCTGACCTCCCGAGTGCTGGGATTAAAGGCATGCACCACCGCCACCCAGCAAGAACAGCTTTTAAGGCTATGGAATTATAATGGATTCACTTGAAAATTAGATTGATGTATTTTATGACTGTAAGTGGGATAAGTAATATACTAGGAAAGGAATGAACCTATTAACTAATGCAGTTATAGAATAACTTACTAATAATTTTTGTTACTTTTACTTGGTTCATAATAATTAGATAAAAAATTCTGTATTCCAAGTGTTTATGAATAGTATTGAAGTAAAATTACTCGAATAGAAGGTGTGTTAGCTGCTGTCCAAACTTCTTAACCAACTTTGCCTTTTTCTTTTTCTTTCAGTAATCTATGCCAGCAATTATGACAATGTTAGCAGACCATGCAGCTCGTCAGCTGCTTGATTTCAGCCAAAAACTGGATATCAACCTCTTAGACAATGTGGTGAATTGCTTATACCATGGAGAAGGAGCCCAGGTAAATAAAGTAGATGACGAAAACTTTATGAAGTTATTAAAAAATAACGAAGTAGTTAAATTTTTTCTGCTTTTTATAAAATATATCCTGTAGTTTATATGAATTTGGAATTATTTACTGGTGTGAATTAGTCTGGGGAAAGTATCAGTGTTAGATTTGATCAAGAGGAAAACTTAGGAATATACTTGTCTGGCTTTTCTTTTTTTCTATATTATTTTCCCTTTTGAGACAGTCTCAACTATAGACCAGGCTGGCCCCCAACTCATGGAGATCTGCTCGTATCTGGGTGTGAGGGTTAAAGGCATTTACCACCAATCCCAGCTTTTTTGTATGTGGATGTGTGTATTTTGGTGGTGTGGGAGGGTGCCCTTAGGGGCCAGATAGCATGGAACTGGAATTAAAGGCAGTTGTGAGCCACCCAATTATAGATGCTAGAAACTGAACTCTGGAACTGCTGAAACATCTTTCCAGCCACTTGTCAGTTCTTAACTCCAAACACTTAATCCTAAATAAAATAGAGTAGAGGTGCACTCCTCTAGTTCCAGCACTCGGGAGTCAGAGGTAGGTGGATCTGAGTTCCAGGACAGCCTGGGCTACACAGAGAAACCCTGTCTTGAAAAACAAAACAACAACCAAAAAAATGAGTGAAGTGAAATAGAACCCATTATAAGTTCTTTGGTAGTTATTAAAGTGTATTTGCGCTTGGTGTAGTAATACGTACTATAACCATAATACAAAAAAAAATTGCTTATTTGTACCTTTATATGTGCTTAATATATTTGGAGTTAAGTCTTTTTTATTTTAATGGTTATGGGTGTTTGATCTGTGTGTCTGTGTGTCATTTTGTGCCTGGTACTCACGGAGGCCTGAAGGTGGTGTCAAATTCCCCTGGAGTTAACAGTCATTGAGCCATGTGGTGCTAGGACTCAAACCCAGAACCTCTGGAAAAGCAGCCAACATTCTTAACAGCTGAGTCATCTCTCCTATCCCCTACTGTTCTTTTTGTTGTTTTGTTTTTGGTTTTGAGACAGGGTTTTTCTGTGCAGTCCTGGCTATACTGGAACTTACTCTGTAGACCAGGCTGGCCTCCCAACTCAGAGATCTGTCTGCCTCTGCTTCCTGAGTGCTGAGATTAAAGGCATGTGCCACTGCTGCCCAGCTTTCTGTCCTATTTTTAATAACGTTTTAACGTTTGTGAATGTTTGTGCATGTGGGTGCTGTTGTACCACACAGTTGTTTGTGTGGAAGTCAGGGGACTACTTGGTTCTGTACTTCTACTGTGGATTCTGGCGGTGAGACTCAAATTTACAGGTTTGGCCGCTAAGCCATCTGAATGACCTCTATTCCCAATTTCTAAGCATTGACATTGCAGAAGTCTTTCAGATGTCTATCTAAAAATCCAATATGAGCCAGATGCGGTGCACTCCTTTAATTCCTGCACTTTGAGAGCCAGAGGCAAGAATAGCTTGTGTGTTTGAGATGGGCCCGGTCTACAGTGAGTTCTAGGCCAGGCAGGAACTTAGACAAATAGAAGGCAATATGAATTTTTGTTCATTAATTTTGTGCTATTGTAAAAGAAGTCCTGTTAGTGAAGATAATTACCTTATAGTAAGCTATATTTTGATGATGATTTAACACTATTACAATATAGGTGTTTGTCTGTGGCCCTAGCACTTGGGAGGCAGAGGCAGGAGGATCATGGGTCTGAGGTGAGTCTGATACACAGCAAGTTTCAAGCCAGCCTTAGCTATAAAGAGAAATGTCAAAAGAAGAGAAAGGAGACAGTATGTGTAGATGGTTAAAACCATAGAAGCGGCAACATTTGTGGAACAGAGTAAGTTTTGAGTAAAGTTCTGGGCAAGTGGCCTGGTGATGGATAACCAACCTGAGTTGGTTATCCTCAGGCCTGCCTAATGGAAGGAGAAAACCCACTTTAGGATGTTGTCTTCTAATTTAAATGTTCTGAAATTGGGACAAAAATCCTTTTAATAATAAAGTCAGCATGGTGGAACATGCTTTTTTTAATCCCAGCACTAGGAGGGAGACAGGATCAGGAATTAAGGACTAGTGTCTTCTGTGTGCCGGGTTCAGAGCTAGTCTCAAGTACTCTTTTGATCATTTCAAATATTGTTGCCAAAACATTAGATTCCTTGGGCAATTGTCTACTGAAAGTTAATTTTGTTTTGTGTGTTTTTTATAGAGTAGGGAGGCTGAGACAGGGTCTCACTGTGTAGCCCTTGCTGTCCTGGGACTCACTGTACAGACCAGACTGTCCTGGAACTCAGATGTACTTGCCTCTGCCTCCCAAAGTATTCAGCAAGTCTGGCTTTGTTAAGATAGTTTTGTTTGTCCTTGGGTGCTATCATACAGTTTGTAAACCTGAAAGGTGGGTATGATAGTATTGTTTATAAATTATTAGAAATGAATGAGAGATAAACTTTATGCAGATATTTTCATTGATTTATGAAATTCTTTGATACTGGTTTCACTATATAAGGAGCTTAAGGGAGGGCTGGAGTTGGCACAGCAGTTAGGAGTCCTTGTTGCTCTTAGAGAGGACCTAAGTTTGGTGCCCAGTACTCACGTGGTGGTTCATAACAACCTTGAACTCTAGTTCTAGGGGATCTGATGCCTCCTTCTGACCTCTGAGGGCACAAAGCATGAGATTGGAAACTTATTTACTTTACATGTATGAATGTTTTGCCTGTGTCCATGTATGTGGGCCGTGTGTGTCCCCAAAACTGAGGTTACAGATGGTTGTTAGCCACCATGTAGGTGCTAGGAGTAGAACCCTGGTCCTCTGCAATAGCAGCAAGTGCCTGTGACTGCCGAGCCGTCTCTCCAGTGCTCCCTCTTCTGTTTGGAGACAAGATTTGCTGTGGGTGCTAAACTGGCCTGACCTCTTGTGTAGCCCAGTCTGGCCTCATTCTTCCCGGTCCTGAGATTGAAAAAGATAGAGGAAAGGGAGAATCAGCCGTGTGGTGGTGGTGGCGGTCCATGCCTTTAATCCCAGAATGGGAGGCAGAGGCAGACAGATTTTAAGTTTAAAGCTAACCTGATCTACAGAGTAAGTTCCAGGATGGCCAGGCAACAGAGAAACCGTGTTTTGAATAAAAAGAAAAGACAGAAGCAGGGATATCAGAGTTCAAGGCCAGCCTGAATTACATGATAATTTAACATAACAGAAATGTTCATAATTTTTGGTTGTTGGTTTTTTTTTGTTTTTTTGTTTTTTTTTTTCCTTTGTTTTGTTTTTTGAGTCAGGGTTTCTCTGTGTAACAGCCTGGCTGTCCTGAAACTCCCTTTGTAGACCAGGCTGGCCTTGAACTCAGATCCTCCTGAGTATTAGGATTAAAGACGTGCTCTGCCACTGCACCTGGCATGAGCATTTTTGTTTATGAGAGCAATAGATTAGCTTTTCCTAAGTAAAGGACTTTATTTCCAGTAACAAATAAGGGGTAGAAATTATAATCTATCACACAACTTAACTCTTTGTTGCTGTTTCTTGAGATGGGATCTCATACCCTAGGATGATCATAGAATATACTCCAAATGTAGCTCAGAGTGACCTTGAACTTCTGGTTCCTGTGCTTCCACCTCCTTAGTGCTAGGGTTCCACCACACCAGGTTTACACAGTTCTGGAACTGAACCCAGGGCTTCTTGAATGCTGGATAAGCATTCTACCAACTGAGCACTGTGTCCAGCCTTTTATTGTTGTCTGTTTTTAGAGGGCAAACTTGGAAGATGACTCTAAGTTGCTCTTGAATTCATGATCCTTCTGCCTTCACCTACAGTAGTGGGATTGCATGCAAGTGCCATTCATCATGCCCAGCTTTGTTACGCACATTAATTTCCTTATGGATTCCCTAGTTATTCTTTTTTTTTTTTTAACTTATTATATATGCAGTATTTTGCCTGCAGGCCAGAAAAGGGCATCAGATCTCATAGATAGTTGTGAGCCACCATGAGGTTGCTGGGAATTGAACTCAGGACCTTTAGAAGAGCAGCCAGTGCTCTTGACCACTGCTGAGCCATCTCTCCAGCCCTGTCCCTAGTTATTCTTAAAGCCCATGCACAAAATGTTGCCTACATTACAAGATTTTGGAAGATGAGTGATAAGAGTGTGTAAGGACCTGTTGCAGACTCTGGCTAATAAGGGTGCATTCTTTCTTTAAGCCACTTGATACAGTGTAGAGACTATAATCTCAGCTCTGAATGCTGAAGCAGAATGATCACAGGTGTGAGGATGCCTGTGTAACTAAGCAAGATGATGTCTCAAAGTTTAGAAAAATGTAGAAATATTAATTCAGTGGCATGGGACTTTGGGATCAAACCCCAGTGTTACAGAAATGGAAAGGGAAAGGTACATTTTGGTGTGTATTGGTATGTATTCTCAGTGAAAAGCGTGTTTGATCTCATCATTCGTTTCTTTGCCGTTCTTGTAATAGGTGGTTATGATGTTGAGTAAAGTATATGTACTTTGGAATATGGGTCCTTGCTGGCAGAAGTAGGTCAGTAGGGACAGGCTAGAACGTTATACTTGTCTGTTTTTCTCTGACAGCGTCTCACTATGTAGCTCTTACTGGCCTACAACTTGCTGTGTAGACCATAAACTCAAATCAGCATGTCTCTGCTTGTGAATGCTGGCATTAAAAGTGAATGCCACTATCCCAGCAATGCTAAATACATTTCAAAATAAATGGTCAGAACCTAAGTTTTTTTTGAAGCATGAAGTAATTTATGGACAGAGGAGCTTTTACCTATATGGGGAGTATAGTAAGGTGAGGGTGAAGAGATAGCCCAGCAGGCAACAACGTGTGCTGCTCTTCCAGAGGACCTGAGTGGTTCAGCAGATCACAGACACCTGTAACTCCAAGCTTTTTTAGGTCTTTTAGCAATTAAACGGGGGGTGGGGGTGGGTGGGGGGGTGGATATTAAGTGAAGAGTGGATGTGTTTTTTCAATATTGTGTCCTGTTAATTATTTTGATTGAACTCTTCTATTGCTTAAAACGTTTTGAGATTTTAAGGTACTAGAAATATAAGAATGAGAAATAGGGCAAAATGGAGATACTTATGGTACAGTAGTGCGGTTAATGGGAGCTCGTGAGGTTATAACCAATAACACAGCATGTTACCTGTGGAGGTTGCAAAATGTTCACACGTACAGTGCACAGCACATCAAATGATCTGACCCATCTGAAGCTGGTGTGACTCAGGAAGGAGACTGAGGCAGGTAAATCCTGAGTTCAGAGCAATTGTATCTGGGCTAAAGAGCTGACAGAGTAGTAGGACCAAGTACTTTTTACTAGGTAAAGATTCATGATATGTACTGTTTCAAGTTCACATCCCGGTTAGTCCCAGGGAGAACTAAGATAAGGCACTGCCTACCTCTGGGTGAGTGGAGATCATCTGTAAGCAAGATGATTGCTATAGCTTCCCGGCCAGCCATGGCGATATAGTGAGACCATGTCTCAAGAACAAATAAGCTTTAGTCCTAGATGAGTCATATTATTTTTTTTTAAAGATTTATTTGTTATGTATACAGTGTTCTGTTTGTATGTGTTTGCACACCAGAAGAGGGCACCAGATCTCATCATAGATGGTTGTGAGCCACCATGTGGTTGCTGGGAATTGAACTCAGGTCCTCTGGAAGAGCAGTCAGTGCTCTTAACCTCTGAGCCATCTCTCCAGCCCCGATGAGTCATATTATTACTGTTGTTGGTTTTCATCATTTATCTTCGGCAGATGGATACCTTCTTAGAGCTGTAAGTCCCTTGACAAAATGAAATGGGAAATATATATATAAGTGGATGGGCACCGTGGTATAGACACGTGTAATTCCAGTACTCTGGAGAATGAGGCAAGAGGATCACAAGGACCGAGGTTCAATTCCCAGCACCCACATGACGTCTCCCAACCAGTTTCAGGAATCGAAAGCCTTTTCTGGTCTTCACAGGCACATGGTGCACAGGCAGAATGATTTCCTATAGCTGAAGCTGGCTTGGATTCCTGATCCTGTTATATGTACCTCCCAGTTTCTGAGATTACAATTCTGTGCAGTTTGCCTGGTTTCAAAAGTAATATTGATTAGTAAGATCATAATGAATATTATATTTGCTTACTTCAAAATATGCTTGCGACCCCACCCCCCACCCCACCCCACCCCCACACCCGTTTCTTGAAGCAAAGTCTCTGTGTCCCTGTGTGGTCCAGGCTGGCAGACTTTCTGCTTTAGCCTTTGTTTTTTTTTTTTTAGATTTATTTTTACTTCATTTATTTGCCTTTTGAATGCTAGGCTCACAGGTATGTACCACCATGCCTGGCTCACACTTATAAATTTGTAGAAATGGAGGAAGGATCCAGTTTAGCTACAAAATTACAAAGTCAAAAAAGTGTGAAAAGATTAAGCTGTTAAGAAAAGAATATCAGTAGATTAAAAACTTTGGTGAAATGTATTATGAAAATGTTATAGTTAAACCAAAGAAGCTAGACATAGTAATGTTAACATGGCTAGATCTTTAAAACCAAGTTAAATGCAAAAGACAAATTGCAGAAGAAATTACGTGTTCTCTGTAGCTCTGGCTGTCCTGGAACTCAACAAACTCAGATCTTCTTGCCGCTGCCTCCTGAGTCTAGGAGTAAAAGCTTGTGGCACCAAGCTGGGCGGTGGTGGTGCACACCTTTAATCCCAGCACTGGGAGGCAGAGCCAGGCGGATCTCTGTGAGTTCAAGGCCAGCCTGGTCTAAGAGGGAGATCCAGGACAGGCACCAAAACTATACAGACAAACCCTGTCTCAACCCCCCCCCCCAAAAAAAAACACAAACAAACAAAAAACCACTTGTGGCACCACACCCTGCCGTATTCTTTTATTTCAAGTTTAAGACTGGGTAGCTTTGGTTGTCCTGGAACTTGCTGGCCTTGAACTCTTAGGTTCTTGATGCTGGTATTATTAAAGGCATGTGCCAAAACACTTGGCTAAGTATGTATTCTTTTTGAAACTCAGGTAGCCCTGACTGGCCTGGCACTCACCATGTAGACCGCCTGTATTCAGAACTCAGATCCTCTTCCACTCCTTCCTGCCTGCCTTCTTTCTTGATGCTAGACGTGAACGGGGTTCTAAGCTTCTGTGTTGCCACTGAGTTTTTACCAAACCCCTCCTTGATTGAATGCAAGTTTAATAAACCAGATTTGTAGGAAAGGCTGATGCATTTGCTTTTTTTTTTTTTTATGTACATGCAGAACCAAGAGGGCACCAGATCTCATTACAGATGGTTGTGAGCCACCATGTGGTTGCTGGGAATTGAACTCAGGACCTCTGGAAGAGCAGCCAGTACTCTTAACCTCTGAGCCATCTTGCCAGCCTGATGTATTTTCTTTTTTTTCTTTCTTTTTTTTTTTTTTTTTTTTGGTTTTTCGAGACAGGGTTTCTCTGTGTAGCTTTGCGCCTTTCCTGGAACTCACTTGGTAGCCCAGGCTAGCCTCAAACTCACAAAGATCCGCCTGGCTCTCTCCCGAGTGCTGGGATTAAAGGCGTGCGCCACCACCGCCCGGCCTGATGTATTTTCAAAGAAATAAAATCCTTTTCTCTCCCTCTCCTTTCTAAAAACCTTCCTCTCCCTCCTTTTCTTAAAAGGTCTCTGTAGCCTTGGCTGTCTCTGAACTCAGAAGCCATGTATCTCAGTATTCGTAAAGTTAGGCTCACAGACATGCACCATGATTTTAAAAAAAGAAAGTATATGTCTGTCTGTGTCTATGTGAGTTTTGGGGATGGAATATATGCCATCAGGCTTGGTGGCAATCCCTTCAGTTCATGAGCGCTCTCCAGGGTACCGTCTTACTAATCGAGTGGTTTGAGCTTCCGGGTAGCTAGAGAACTAGGGAGTCCTACCCTACCCTACCCTACCCTCCTGAGTACTTGGGATTACAGCCTGTAACCCTAGCCTGATGAGCTTCTGCTTCTGGCAGTTCATCTCTCAGATGTTTCCAGAAGGTAAAAGTGTCATTGTGCCTTTCTCCATACTTTACATTTTAATGAATTCTAAAGAACACCTTAGCTTAATTCTTTTTGTATACTGTTCTAGCAAAGAATGGCTCAAGAAGTATTGACACATTTAAAGGAACATCCTGATGCTTGGACACGTGTCGACACGATATTGGAGTTTTCGCAGAACATGAACACGAAAGTAAGCAAGTGGTGGTTTAAGATCCATTCTTCTTTTCTTCCAGTCGTAAACTTTGAGGAAGGTGTCTCATTTTAGTATTAGCATTTGTTACCAAATCATTTCATATTGCTAACTTATTTCACAATTATTCTAGAGCTTAGAATTAATTCTTGCAAATAGTCCTAAGAATTATGAATGAAGATTTTGTAATTGGGACTAGAATGCAAGGTGGTTTTTGTGTGTTTTCTTTTTCTTTTTTTTTTTTTTTTTTCCCTTTTGGGGGCGGGAGTTTTTTCCTTTTATAACATGTATATAGGTCTTAGCATAAGTTTTAAGTTACTCAGAGATGAGACTTAAATTATTTTGGGCAAGTAATCAATATAATACAGGCTAGGCACCATCAACACCCAGTAGTGTGGACAGCTTAACACCCTACTCCATGGTACCAGTGTTTCCATTGAGACAGCATTCAGTTCTTATTTGCAATTGAAAATGTTATAACTCGGGGCTTTTTTTCTTTTTTTTTTTTTTCCTTGAGTTTGAACAGAAGGGTTGATCAAAATGTGTTTTGACTGTTGAATGCTTGATGATTCACGCTTCTCTTTAAACGCCTTAAAGTAATAAACTTAACCATGGCATTCTGTTTAATACACAAAAGGTCTCTACTTGATATACATTGTGTTAAAACAGAAAATAGCCATGTGCACATCTGTTTATGAAATCAGAATGTGTTAGTTAACAGTTTAAAAATATTAATTAGTTTTGACATCTTGGTAAATTTTAAGGCAAAAATACAGCCCAGAACTTCCTCAAAGTGCTAACCTTAAGTAACATAACAGTGTTTGCCTGTTTGCTTGCCTGGTAAATTTTGCTTTTTATACTGACAGACATTACTAATGTTTAAGTTGATTTATCAACAGTATTTTTAAAAACTCAAATTTGTCTTGTGAAAAATGAGATGATTAGAGGAACAGAAAGAAAGCAACAGGTAAAGAATTCTTCAATTTACATAAATTACAAATGATTTGGTGCTAAATTTATGCACTATGACATTTGGCTTTTATGCAATCATTTTTTTTTCTTTAAAGATGTTAACACTACCTGATATTAATCATAATGTTCCATTATGTTGATTGCTTGTAATAGGAAGAAAAGGGGTGTCTTCCTGTGCAACTACACAGCTAGGCTTTGACGGCAGGCCTCCACAAGGTCTACCCTTTTGATTCCCTTTAACTGAATTCTGTTCATCGATTGTTTTTGTTTCAGGGGTGGTGGGAGGGGAAGGGGGACTCGATGCATAAAATAAGTATTTCTAAGGGCTCAGAAATTTCTGCCATAGGGATCATTTCATGCGTTTGTTTTTTCATGTAGTCTTTGCTGTTACCTGTCCCTCATCTTCATAGCTCAGCAGTGGATAACTCAGTTCTGAGGTTTGAAGTAGAAGTAGGTGTTTAATTGTTTGTTGGCTTGTTTTTTAAAGACTGGCTGTCACTTCACGTTTATGAAGAAAATGGTTTTCCGAAAGGAACAAGAATTCTTTCTCTTTCCAAGTTTCACATCCAGAGTTGTTTTTGATGAGGAGAGGTTAGGACTTAGATTGCAGGAATGGACACCGTGCATGCACCTTTGACCACATGTGTGGAATGCTTGTATTGGGCTCCCTTCCTCAGCCGCTTTGTTAGAAAGTTTTCAAGTAGGACTGTGTGTTCAGCAAGCTGATCCTACTTTGTAATTGTAGAAAGGGTTGGAATTAGTGAGTCAATACTACATAATGAGTATTAGTCAGTAAAGGATGAGTAAATTAATGAATGTGATAGTAATGGAAGGGGGTATTTTTAATTGAGAAACAAAAATTAGGTCAGGTATCTTAAAAGATTTTTTAGTCTCACTTATTTATGGTGTTTAGTTTCTTGGTGCTTCATGGGTCTTTTGAATTGGTTATTAACAAGAGGGCATATTCTGTAACACGATGTGGTCTTCTGTTTTGATTTTTTCTTTTTCTTTGGGATCTTTAGGTAGTATGATTTGTAGTAGGTTTTATGCTAACTTAGAGGAACTGTTGTCTTTTGTATGCCTCTGAGCACTAGTTCTGTAGAGCTACTGACCAGGGTAGGAAGGTTTACTACTGCTGATTGGGAAATACTGTAGTGACATTTAATTCCTTAATAACAGAATTTGTTATGGCCTTGTTCTTATTTTAGAGGACTTTAAGGAATGTTCTGCAAATGTAGAGTTTGAGTAGAGATTGCAAAGAAATCATTTTTGTAAGGTATAAAATATTAAAATGAAAGAAAACAGCAAAAAGTATTTGAGCACAATGTAGTTTGGGACAGTCTATATTGTGCTTTGGCTAAAATGAGCATTTATATGATCCCTTTGGTTGAAATACTAATGCTCCTATTTTATTGTGTAAATGACTAACAATTTTAAAGATGAACTCTTATTCTCAGCCAAAACTTGCAATCTGAGGCTATGTGAATGAGTTTACCTTTCAGGTATTACAGCCGGTTATTAGAATTCCTAATTCTTGAGGTGAAACAAAAAACATTTTGGTTCCTTTTCTTCCTCCTGCCTATCTACACTAATTGGTCATAATAATGACCAATAATAATTGAGGTAGTAAATCCTGGAGCATGATAAATTCTTACATGTTAACTGTAGAATGCATACACAGCAGAAGGGATAAAATGGATTCAAAGTGGTGTCTGTTGATTTAACTTCATCACATGCAGTTACAGCTTCCATGTTTATAAAGGGATACCTGAAAGGTAGACACAGATTGCAACATGCATTTGTATTTTATTTTGACTGTGCACAAAAGTTTATCTTTAAATTAGTAGAAATAGAAACTGCATAAGGGTGGGTCTAGAATTGAAAATGAACCTGTGGGTTTGTCTTGCTGCTCCTTAAGTAACACACCAGAAACGCTTACACTTGTGCAGAAAGTATCTGTGGCAACACTTGCTGTTTGGCTGCAAGCTTGTAGCTCCTAGAGGAGGATAGGAAGCTTGACAGCATCCAAGCTACTAAATTTCGGAGCCTGGTTGTGTTAATAATGTATGCGAGCCTATGAGCAGTCTTACGCTGTGAATTCCTATCTGGCTGTTATTTTTCCTTCTACAGATAAGCCCATTTGGCTGCTAAAGGGCTTTTTATTTGGTTCTTCCTCCTGGTGTGAGCATGTGTAAACAGCAGGACGTTTACATAGAGTAGTAAACAGTAAAATGAGGAAAATGCATGACATGTCAGCTTATGGGCGAATAGATCCTTGTTTAATATATGTAATTAAACTTGATAGCATAATGTTTTTGAAATGTTAGCTATAAATGTGTGTCTGTCCATTTGTGAATCCTGAAAGGTCCTGGTCCTATGACAAGAAACTCACATAATTCTATTCTCCAATTTTCAGTATTATGGACTACAGATTTTGGAAAATGTGATAAAAACAAGGTGGAAGATTCTTCCAAGGAACCAGTGTGAAGGTAGGAAATATCTTAGGGGTAAATAATTCAATTTTGGGTCCTGATATTCTTATTATAGTTGAGTGTATTAGTGTTGCATGGCAGGGTTATTTGTGTAGGGAAGGAAGAGTAGGCAGTCTTTTGGAGGAAAGAGGTGACCATCACTTTGAGCAAACCTTGTTTGGAAAGTCAGTATGCATGCAGTTGGGTGGGGTGGTGCTTCCCTTTAGTTCCAGCACTCAGGAGGCAAAGAGAGGCAGGAGGAGTTTCTGTGAATTTGAGTTCAACCTGGCCTACAGAGTAGCTCTAGGACAGCCAGAGCTATGTAGAGAGAGCCTGTCAAGAAAGAAAAAGGAAAGGAAAGAATGGACATACATGCCAGGCTGAGAATGAAGATTTGGGGAGGGGAGTCGCTGTGTCATCCTCAGCTTCACATGCACACCAAATTAATATCACTTGAGCTACTTTGGGGCATGGCTGAAGATAAATAAAACTTGAATGTGTTTTAAGATCATGACACAGTAACCAACAATATTGTTTATGTATAGCAGCTTGATTGGACTTTTTTGAATTTCTGAGGTTGCTTTATGAGCGAGGTCAGTTTCTAACTCTAAAATGAGAAAAGTGTAGTGATGGCTAGAATTAATCTTAAATATTTCTTACTGTATCAGGGAAGGTTGTAGTTGTAAGAAATCTGAGAACTAAGGTATGGTAGTTCCCGCCTGTAACCCCAGCACTCATAAAGGTGGTGGAGGCAGGAGGATTGGGAGTTCCAAGTCCTAGGCTGTATGAGATTCATTTCCACCCCTATGTACACACACACCTACATACACAAAACAAGTAAATGTAATAGTTTTAACAAAAAGACAATTGTTTGATACTTCTTAGAAAATTGAGGCTTGGTTTATAGACTAGTGGTAGGGCACTTGTTAACCCTGCCCCAGCCTCTGAATGTGAATGCTTTATTTTCTGCATATGGATGTTTTCCATGCATATGTACCACATGTGTGCCTGGTGCCTGGGGCAGTCAGAAGAGGATGTTGAATCCTCTGGAACTGTAGTTATGGGTGGTGGTGAGCTACCAGATCAGCTGTGAACTGTGTGTGTGTTGGGAACCAAACTTGGGTGCTCTGAAAGAGCAGTAAATGCTTTTTTTCCTTTTAAGATGTGTGTGTGTGTGCGTCTTACCATCTGTCCCAGTTGTTCTGTGCCCTTCCATCTGTGGAGGCCAGAAGAAAGTGACAGGTGTTGAGTTGGTGGTCGGACCTGAGCACAGGTCCTGGGAAAAAAGCACTAAGTGTTCTTAACTCTTGAGGCATCTTTCCAGCCATGTTCTTGTTTGAATACAATTTTTTGTTGTCCTTTATTTTTTATTGAGATGGTGTCCTATGTAGTTGAGGTTGTTTTGTAGGTAAGGGTGACACTGAACTTGTGGGTCTCTTGCCTCTAGCTGAGGGCTGGGAATATAGGCTTGAGCTACCATAGTTTGGTGAGTGCTGAGCAAACCTAGGACTTTAAACACAGTAGACAAGCTATCTACCAACTGAACTACAGTCTTAGCCTTAGTGTTTGATTGAGAATGACCAGGAACTCACTATGTGTACCAGGTTGGCAGGTGTGAATCATCATGCTTGGCTGATGTTTAAGTTTTAAAAGAAATATTTTTTAGTATTTTTAAATAGTAATTCATTTTCCTGTTTGGCACTTTTTAAAAGTTTATAGACACAAACTTTATTGTAGGGGCAGGAGTAATATTCTTAACATGTAAGGAATTTAAGAAATGAAATTAATGGTAAAATTACCAGAAACTTAACAGTGAATATAATATGAACACGCCAAGTATGGTAGTTCACACCTTTAATCCCAGCAGTGAGGGGCAGAGCAGGTGGATCTCATTTAGATACCAGCCTGGTCTACATAGTGGGTTCCAGGCTAACCAGGGCTACAAAGTAAGACCTTGTATTAATTATTGAAAAGATAATATAGGACTGGAGAACTGGTTCAACAATATTGAACACTTTGTGCTCCTGCCAAGGACCTGCTTGGTTTCTAGTATACACAGTAGGTGACTCAGGCCTTTAGCTTCAGCTCCAGGGGATCCAGTGCCCTCTTCTGGCGTCTGAGGGTACTGCAGACGCATACACACCCAGGCAAGCACATAAACCCTCACAGGCCAGAAAAGAGCATTGGATCCCCTGGCTATGAGTTGCCTGGTTGTGATGCTAGGAACCAAACTTAGGTCCTCTGCAAGAAGGGCAACCACTCCTAACTGCTGCTTCATCTCTCCAGCCCTCTAAAAGGTAATGCAAAATAGGAAACAAACTTGAATTGGGTTGTAAATTTTTTGCATTGCTATGATGTTCATTTAGCCTTGGGTCAGAAAATAACATCTATGTGTTTGGTGGTTTTATGTATTAATGGTTATTAAATTAGTGATTTGCTAGTAATGGCTGAATTAGTATTTTTCAGGTTAATGGAGTTATCTTAATTCATTTCTTTATATTAGGTGCCTTACGGGTTCCTAAATGCTTTGGGGTGTGTGTGTGTGTGTGTGTGTGTGTGTGTGTGTGTGTGTGTGTGTGTGTGTGTGTGTTTTGTAACCTTTGACATTTTACTTTTAGTTTAGGGTTTTGTTTGCTGTTGCTGTTTTTGAGACCCCAGAGCCCAGGGAAGTCCTGTTGCTCTGTCTCCCTCCACCCCCATGAACCGTCTCCTTTCTTAAAAGTACCTTTTCCACGTTGACCCCATTTTGTTGCGACTCACTGAGTTAAACCAGGACTGTCCAGTGAACATGGGTGGAACTGCCATTGGATCTCATGGGCTCAACCATGAATATACAGCTCAAGACAATGAATGACTCCTCCCCCAGCAGCAGTCAGTGGCCAGTGTCTTTTGGTTTTCTAGACATACAAGTGAAGGTTAAGACAACAACAAAAGACCCCATAAAACTAGATCAGTTTGTGTTCACGATGCTTCTGTTTATTATTAAATGAGTTTTAGCTGGGTGTGATGCACACCCCATCCAAGCTGTTCCAGAACAGCCAAGACTACACACTGAGACCCTGTCTCAGGAAAAGCAAGAGCATCTTATTTTTAAATTAAAACTTTTGTTTTCAATTCCCCACCACCACCACAGGGTCTCTATGTAGTCCTGGGTATTGTGTAGCTATGTAGACCAGGCTGGCCTCACCTCACTCCTTGCCTCAGGAGGACAGGACTAAAGGTGTGCTTTACCATGCCCAGCTTTAATCACATCAGTCCCATAGCACGAGGCCATTCTTTCACAGTCAGTGGAGGCCAGCCTGAACATAAACCCTGTCTAAACCCAGTCTCAGAGACTAGAGGCAGAGGGTAAAAGGAGTAAGAGTGACTATTATCCAGGACTTGGGAAACAGATGTGGAAAGATCATAAAATTCAAGACCAGCTCAATACACAGTGTTGCAGGCTAGGTAGAGACTATCAAAGGTAGCTTTGGAGGTAGAAACAGAAAGATGAGGAATTTTAGAGGATTGTAGGCTACAAGAGACACTGTCAGCCGGGCGGTGGTGGCGCACGCCTTTAATCCCAGCACTCGGGAGGCAGAGCCAGGCGGATCTCTGTGAGTTCGAGGCCAGCCTGGACTACCAAGTGAGTTCCAGGAAAGGCGCAAAGCTACACAGAGAAACCCTGTCTCGAAAAACCAAAAAAAAAAAAAAGAGACACTGTCATTCACTCTTTAGGCAGAGGTCAAATGATTACTTTAAGACACCCCCCAAAAATAAATAAATAAATGCTAAAAACAGTAAGTAATCCTTTGAAGAAAATGTGCCTACAGTTTTAAATGATACATACTTTCTTCACAAGAAATATATCAATTGCAAAGAAAAAAATACTGGATTGGAGATGGCCTAACAATTATAAGAGCTTGCTGTACTTGCAGAGGTCCTAAAATGGGTCCCAGCACCCATTTTACCTGTATGTAACTCTGGTCTCACTGGGTGCTCACACACAGGTAATATACTATTACAGACACACATGCATAGCAAAATAAAGTATAAAGATCAAAAATGTGTGATTTTAGGCATGCATTTACTCCTGTGTAGTTTCAGAACTTTGTGGGCAGGATCAAAAGTCCAAATATGTATAGTTCAATGTTTGTAGAGTGTTTTGCTCTATTGCCAAAGTTGGCCTCAGTTTTAGCCAGGCCAGCTAGACCTTCTGGCAGATTGTCCTCCTTTAGTCTCCCCAGTGTTGATATCATAGAGGTCAGCTGTTAAACCAGAGAGAGTGCGTGTATTTAAACAAGAATGCATATCACTTGGTGTACTTTTCCTATAAAACTAATGTGCTGTTAGATGGGCCCAGCATGCCTATAATCTTACCTTACAAGAATAAAAGGGATTTAGGAGGAAGATAGGTAGTTTATAGTTAGCCTGGGCCTCCCCCCTTCAAGACAGGGTATTTCTGTGTATCCTTGGCTTGTCTGTTCTTCTGGAACTCTATTATAGACCAGGCTGGCCTCAAACTCAGAGATCCGCCTGCTTCTGCCTCCCAAGAGTGCTGGGATTAAAGGTGTGTGCCACCACTGCTTGACTTGGTTCTGATTTTTCAAAGCTTAAAAGGTTCAAAAGTATGAAAAGCATATCCACTAACTTTTTGAAGTGTTTACCATCACACCCAAGGAGTTGTGTGTTAGGCAAGTATGCTACTTCTGAACTACATCCAAAGTCCTAGTTGACGGTCTGTGCAATTGCCAGCACTGGTGAAGGGTTTGGAGTTTGAAACTCATTACTCAGCCCTCTCCCAGGTCCTGAATATTTGTTAGCATGGGGCAAAAGTGTGATTTTGTTTCTTCATTGAGTCACATTTTGGCCAGGTGGTGGTGGCACACACCTTTAATCTTAGCAATTGGGAGGCAGAGCCAGGCAAATCTGATTTCCCAGACAGCTAGACCTTCACAGGGAAACCCTGTCTCAAAACAAGCAAACAAAAAGTCACATTCTAGTCCAGGGTATACAACAGTTTCTTTGCCTCAGCACTCAGAGTGCTGGGATTACCGGCATAAACCACCATGCCTATCTTATAAGGAAGTTTTAGTTTTTAATACACTATATTTTTTTTTAATAGGAATAAAAAAATACGTTGTTGGCCTCATTATCAAGACATCCTCCGACCCAACTTGTGTAGAGGTAAGACAATTCTTTTGAAAATTATTAGTTTTTAAATTTTATTTTCTTCGTGTGCACACAGGACCATGCCTAAGCACCACAGCATGGATGTGGTGGTCAGAGGACAACTGGGAAGAGTCAGTGCTCTCCTCCTCTGCCTGCCACCTGTGGGTCTGGAGATTGAACTCAGGTTTACAGTGTAAACCACTGGGTTTTTATTACACTTATCTATTGTACGTGCAGTGTGTTACACCCGGTGCTTATTTGAGGTTTGAGGGCAACTTTTGGGAGTCGGTTCTCCTTACACCGTATATATAGGTCCAGAGACTTGGAACTCAGGTGGTCAGGCTTGGTGGCAGTTGGCTTTTCATGCTGAGCCACCTCGATGGTCCCCAGTGAATGTGTTCAAGAAAGCAAACATTTAAATGTTAGTGTACTTTCAATAGTCACGAAAACATGCATATTATGTTTATGCTGTATTCTTTAGGTACTTGTTTAATCTGACCCTTTTCCTCCTTCCCTAGAAAGAAAAGGTGTATATTGGGAAGTTAAATATGATTCTTGTTCAGGTAAGCTTTAAACTAACCATCTTTGTCATAAAAAATTAAATGACTGTTACATTTGGGTCTATTGTTCAAAATTCCTCTATCCCATAGATACCTTTATAAAAATTTTGTATTTTTATGTGTAGATGTGTGTTTTCCAGTGGGTATGTGCATGGAAGTGAAGGGTGTCTTCCTCCCCAACCCCCCACCCCCAGATAAGGTTTCTCTGTGTCCTGGAACTTGATTTGTAGGCCAGGCTAGCCTCGAACTCACAGAGATCCACCTGCCTCTGCCTCCCCAGTGCTGGGATTAAAGGCATGCACCACCACACCTGACCTGAGATTTGCTATAATGAACCTGTGGTGGTAGGAGTCAACATTTACTTTAAGACTTGCAGTTATATGGCTTCAGTGCATACTGGAGTTTAAAATTTTCAGTGTGACCACTGGACTTTATCTGCCTGATACTGTGCATTTTCCTTACATGTGGCTGGTCCAGTCCCAGTTTTTATATCCTTACACCGAGTTTGGCCTCCTAGTTAGTCTCCATACAGTCAGTCTTTCCTAACCACTTACATGTCTTAAGTTTAGAATGTTTATATTGACCTGTTTTCTTTACTGACCCCTAACAGGTCACCCTTTTGTAGAATGTTAGTAATATTCTTGGCTATGATACTATCCATACTTCAAAATTCTAATATATTTAAGAATTTAGTAGAAGATTCTTTCCCTATTTGTGCCATAGATCTACTTGAAGCTTGTAAAATGTCCACACCCTGCTATAATTCAAGAACCTGGTGGCATCATCTTTTAAGAGTCTCAATTCAGCTTCGCTGCATTAACAAATGTAAAATAATGTAAGGACTAGATTATATCCAACAGAAAATGTCTTTTGTTGGTTTTGGAGTAGCAGGGATTGATCCCAGGGGCTGATAGGCTAGATGAGCATTCTCACTAGCCCCTAAATCTTGTCTTCTTAACTCACTCTTTATCATTTAATTAGATCTTAGTTGTTTTGGGATAGGTTATACATATCTACCTGGCAAATATTAATATCCATTCACACTAGAGCCATATGTAACCATCAGGGTAACTGAGTGGGGTCTGTGAGTATTGAAAGCACTGTGTTTCGTGTTTATGTGTGGCATAGAGAATGACACAGTTCCTCCTTAATAAAAGGGGTAAAGTGTGTAATATTCTGACTGTGAAGTTGTTGTGTCTTCATCAAATGAAATGAAATGGACATTTCATCTTTAATTTTAGATACTTAAGCAAGAGTGGCCGAAGCATTGGCCAACCTTCATCAGCGACATTGTTGGAGCAAGTAGGACCAGTGAAAGTCTGTGTCAGAATAATATGGTGATTCTTAAACTCTTGAGTGAAGAAGTATTTGATTTCTCTAGTGGACAGATAACCCAAGTGAAAGCAAAGCATTTAAAAGACAGGCAAGTAATTATGTTTTAAATTATCTCATGCTACATGGAGATCTAAGTGTGAAAGTTTGTTAACTTCAGTGTGATCAGCAATGTCTTAAATTACTTGAGGGGGTATATGCACAAGGAGTTGTCAAGTGTCCTCCCTGTCACTCTGTCGGGTCTGCCTGAAATCAGGATTTGCATTTTCCCTCTTGCCTAAATCTTTTTTTTTTCTTCCCCCCCTTAGCATGTGCAATGAGTTCTCACAGATATTTCAGCTCTGCCAGTTTGTGATGGTAAGTGGTTTGGTTTCTTCTTTTTGAAATAAGTTTTAGAGTCAAGTATATTTATGATACGATGCTTGCATTGGCAGGAAAATTCCCAAAATGCTCCTCTTGTACATGCAACCTTAGAAACACTGCTGAGATTTCTGAACTGGATTCCACTGGGATACATCTTTGAGACCAAGTTAATCAGCACATTAATTTACAAGGTAAAGCCAGTACACTTCAATTTTGTCTCTGAATAGGCACAAATAGTTTTTCTTCGCTGACACTCTAATGGCTATCTTTGTTTTTAAAATGAAGGAACTGCTCTCAAGATTTTTACATGAATATTAATCATTTGATATGAGTCTTTAAATTTTTTTTTCTTTAAACTCAGGAATAATGGTACATGTAATTCCAATACAGAGTCAGAAGTAGGTCTTTATATATATATAAATATATATAAAAATATATATATTTGTTAATTTTGCTTGAATGTGTGTGGGCATGGATATGTATGGAGGTCAGACAACTTGGTTGAGAGTTGGTTCCCTCCACCGTAAGGGTTGAGGGGATTGAATGTTGGGGGCTTCTTTATCTCTAAGGCCCCAGGTACAAGGATTTCAAGTTTGAGGATGGCCTGAATTACTTTCCTAGAAAGGTCTGTCCTAAGAAACCTACAGCTAGCTGGGTCAGTTGTTTAAGAATCAGACATTGTTACAGTTTAAGACCTGTGGGAAGTGTTCTCCTTTTTCCTTCTTTTTTAGGGGGCAGGGGTACTTCTGAGACAGCCTTGGCTGTCCTGGGACTTGATTCCTAGAAGCCTGACTTGAACTCACAGAGGTCCTCCTGCCTCTACCTCTGGAGTGCTGAGATTAAAGGCACATGCCACATTGGGTTGCAAATCCCAGCACGTAATCTGAGAACACTTACTTTCCCGGTCTCAAAAAAAAAAAGGCAAAACGGGCTGGAGAGATGGCTCAGAGATTCAGAGCACTTGGTTGCTCTCCCAGAGGTCCCAAGTTCAATTCCCAGCAACTGCATGGTGCCTCACAACCATCCATAATGAGATCTGGTGCCCTCTTCTGGTGTGCAGGCACACATGGCAGGCAGAACACTGTACATAATAAATAAATCTTTTTTTTTTTTTTTTTTAAGAGCAAAAACAAAACATAAAGTGAAGGCTGGAGATTATAGCTCATTGGGGTGGGGTAGCTTGCCTAGACTGTCCCAAGATTGGATCACTGGTGCTGTCAAGAACAAACGAGTGCTGGATTTGGGCATAATTAGTGTATTGTTTTCTTTCACTTGAGTCACAGTGAGGTAATTCAGGTGATATTCCTATGAATTGAAAATTTTGTTTTATATGTATTTTTGTATGTAATTGGCTGTCCCCAGGGTCAGACTCAGATCATCAGGTGTAATGGCAAATGCTTGAATACTGAGGCCATGAAAATCTATTTTACCTAAAAAATTAGAATACCATGCACTTTGTATTGTTACTCATTGACTGTAGGTCATTCCACCTGTAGGTGGAATTTTTCTGCCCCACCTGTCTGTTCCCAAATAACTGGCAGCCACTTCCCATATAAATTATAAATGCTTGCCAGGCGGTGGTGGCGCACGCCTTTAATCCCATCACTAGGGAGGCAGAGGCAGGCGGATCTCTGTGAGTTCGAGGCCAGCCTGGTCTCCAAAGCGAGTTCTAGGAAAGGTGCAAAGCTACACAGAAAAACCCTGTCTTGAAAAAAAGCCAAAAAAAAAAAAAATTACAAATGCTCAGCAGGTATCTATCTCAGGCTTGCTACTCACTAGCTTTTACATATAAACTACTCATGTTTCTCATCTATGCCTTGCCCCGTCACTCGGGGCCTGTTACCTCATTTTCTATGCATCTTGCTTCCTTGGCTGCTGGCTGGCATCTCTGGACTCCACCCTTCTCCTCCCCAGCGTTCTCAGTTTGGCCTAACTTTATCCTGTTCAGCTATTGGACAGTTAGCTTGTTTATTAATCCAGTTGTAGCGACATATATTCACACAGTGTACAAGATTATTCCACAGCAGTTACCAGTGCATTGCACTGTGTTATCTGGATGAATGTTACAGGGTGTTTATTGAACCTTAGTAAAGACAGATTGTTGTAACAAATGAACTTTGTAGATCCGCCTTGAATATTTCCCAAATCAGCCACCAAGGGTATACAGAACATATATATAAAACTAAATTTTTCCATAATATGTTAATCTTAGTCCTGTTGATTATCTCCTAAAGATCTTATTTTGGAGGTTGTGAATAGTGGCAAGGATTTAAGTTCATCTCAAATTCAGTATAGCTGATATGTAAGTTGACCTTGATCCTTGTTTTTTGGCCATTGTCTATTCTCAGAGTAGGGTTTGTTTTGGTGCCTTTATTTTTGGTTTTGTTTTGTTTTTTATTTGTTTATTTATTAGGATGAGGTCTCAAGCCAATCAAACATAAATAGTAATGATCTTGGGAAAGTTACCACAAGTTTGTTTTTTTTGGTTTGGTTTGGTTTGGTATTTTGGGGGGTTTTTTTTTAGCATGTACTGGGGATGTAGCTCACAAGCATTAGGTTTAATCCCCAGCTTCCCTGTAGTATATCCCTGTGGTGCAGGCAGAGAGGTCAGAAGTTTAAGGTCTTCCTCAGCTTTATAGCAGTTAGGATCTCCATCTGGGCCTCATGAGATCCCAGTCTCAAAAGAAAGCAAGTATATGTGCTCCTCAGACATTTCAGTATTTGAGTATATGGTGTTTCTTCAAAATGTATGCAAAAATAAAAATCTGTTACCCACTATTTTCAGACTTTATCCTTGAGTTTATGATTGTAAGGCTCCTTTATTTTTAAATTTGTTGTGTATCACATGAGTGTCTATTCTCTAGGATGCCGGAAGGCATAAAACATCAAAAGAGGGTGTTGAATCCCCTTGGACTAGCTACTAGTGAGCTGTCAGTGAGTGTTGTTACGAGTAGAATCTGGGTCCTCTGCAAAAGCACCGAAAGCTAACTCCAGCCCGTACCCTCCTTTGTCATTTTTAAAGTAAAATATTTCTTGAGTTTAATTTTGTTTTCTCTTTTAATAAAATAGTTCCTGAATGTTCCAATGTTTCGAAATGTGTCTCTAAAGTGCCTCACTGAGATTGCTGGTGTGAGTGTAAGCCAGTATGAGGAACAATTTGAAACTCTGTTTACACTCACAATGATGCAGCTAAAGCAGGTAATATACCACTATCTTGAAAATTGAATGATTGCAATGCATTCATTAAATTCAATGATTTTAATGCATTAGAAATACCAAGTAAACAATAACAAGGTTATATTAAGTTAAAGTATAGAACAGTTAAGTGTACATTATATTACAACCTTAGGTAGAAGTTGTTTTCTTACTTGAAATGTGAAGGTTTTAAGGGTTCTGTGATAATAGAGTTGTAGAAATTTGAATGTTGGGTGTTGTGACAACTTGATCACACACAGTAGGACCAACCTCCCCCTCCTCGGTCTTTAACATTGCTTGTCCAAACTGGACAACCTCTTCTCTAGACTAGTGTTTGTTGCTACAGGTGTGAAAGAATGGTTTCAAGCCCCGATTTAATTGTCTAGGAAGTTGAATAAATGATGTTGTATTACTATTTGCCATTTGTATGCACTTTTTTCCCCCCTGTGTGTCTTGAGAAAAATCTGATAGAAAAGTTCAAAGAATATAACAGACAGTCATCTTACTATGTATCTTTTTCTATAAAGTAAATCAGTCTAGATTGGCCAGAAACAAGATGGAGACAGCTGTTCTTTGTATGTTGGTGTTAGCAAATGGGGTTGTCATTTAGAGTGCAGACTGTTTTGTTGGTGTTGTAACATGTAGATTGATAATGGTTTTCAACTTCCAGATGCTTCCTTTAAATACTAATATTCGACTTGCATATTCCAATGGAAAAGATGATGAGCAGAACTTCATTCAAAATCTCAGTCTTTTTCTCTGCACCTTTCTAAAGGAACATGGTCAACTTTTAGAAAAAAGACTGAATCTCAGGGAAGCACTCATGGAGGTAAGTTTGGTCCCTAGCATTTGTTTGTCTCTGGAAAGGGAACAAAGCTCTTGATTGTGTGGATTTTGAGACGTCTTGTTTGTTCTCCACCTGTGATTTTTTTTTTTTTTTTTTTTTTTTTGGTGTGGTGTTTGTTTTGTTGTTAGCTTGTTTTGAGGCAGGGTCCTTTTATTTAGCCCTGACTGTCCTTGAACTCACATGCTGCCTCTGCCTCCCTCTTGCTGGGATTAAAGGCATGTGCAGCTGCTTTTTTGGTTTTTTGAGAGAGTCTCATTATTTCCTAGGTTGATGTGGATCTCTGTAGGGCAATCTGGTGTTGAACTTGTGTTGCGTCTACATTCCTTAGCTTTCCAGGTGCTGAGATTACAGGCATGAGCATACTTAGTTTGCAAAACAGATTCTTGCTTTGTTTTTGGGGTGTCATCCTACAGTTCTAGTTGACCAGGCTGGCCTTGAATGCAGAGATCCACCTGCCTCTGCCTACCAAGAACTAGGATTAAAAGTTTGTACTACTATGACTGACAATTTTTTAACTTTTAAATTGGAAAACTGTTAAGATCCCAGAACAGATAGAAAAGCCAGAAATGACAGTGCTGTGCATATGAATCCACACAATGTAAATATTGTATCGGGACAGTCTGTAGGAGTCTAGTTTTGAAACATGCTCATGCTAGTAATCTCAGCACCTGGGAAGCTAAGGAGTGAGGATTCCCGGAAGTTGCAACACCAGAGTTGTATCTACACCAGCCAAGGAAATAGTTTTGTTGTTTGAATATGTGTCTGAATGCTTTAACCAACAGTAGTCTGGTTTCCAAACATTTTTATCATCTCCACAGCACATTCTGTACCCATGTTTTGTTTGAGACCAAGCCCTCTAATCCTGGTTTGCACTAAACTCCTCAGACTTGTGAGGATCTTGTCTTTGCCACCAAGAGTGGTGGTGGTGTGTGCTTAACCATTACCTGCTACCAAAGGGTCTATTTATGATGTGGGGGTTTCTGACTCACCTTAAACTGTGATTACCTGAGGATGCCTTGTGATTCTTGATCCTCCTGCCTTCTTCCCGAGCGCTGGGACTAGAACTGTAGGGCATGCGCGCCAGTTCCAGTGGCCAGTTTAAACAGACTTGATTATAACTCAGTTAAGTATATTGGACACATTAGAAGACATGTCTGAAGAAACACTTGCTTCCAGAGCTTTCTGAATGAAAGTACAGACATATTCCAAACAATATTTTTAATCCTGATTTAAGAGCTGGGAAGCAATTTGAAGATTTGGTGGTAATATTTTAATTCTGTTGGTCTTAATATGTAGGCCCTTCATTATATGTTGTTGGTATCTGAAGTGGAAGAAACTGAAATTTTTAAAATCTGTCTTGAGTACTGGAATCATTTGGCAGCTGAGCTCTACAGAGAGAGTCCGTTTTCTACATCTGCTTCTCCATTGTTATCTGGAAGTCAGCATTTTGATATTCCTCCTAGGAGACAGCTGTACTTGACTGTGTTATCAAAGGTAATGATGAGGGGTTGGTGAGTGCTCTCACTGTTTCTTACTGTAGTGTTGATGGCTAATAGGTGTTGTGAGTAGAACATTAAAAAAGAGGTTTTCCAGCTGCAGTTTTTGGAAGTATGGTTCTTAAACTAGCAGTCTTGTATTATCTGAATTTATTAGAATGTACATTCATTGGCTATCCCAATCTATTCAGTTAGACACATGAAATCTGTAAGCCAGAGGTTGATTGTTCATTGATACTACTAAAAAACAAAAACAGATCAAATAGGGTAATGAAATGCAATGTTGCAGAGTTAACATTTGAGTTAGGTTTTGCTTTTTAGAAATTTTCATTCTTTTGGAGACAAGACCTTAGTATGTATCCCTAGCTAATATGGAACTCACTATATGGACCAGGCTAGCCTTGAGCTCAGATCTGCCTGCTTTCTGGTGCTGGGATTAAAGGCATGTGTCATCACTACACCTAGCTTTTTTAAAATTGAAAACATTTGACAGGTAGGTAAGTAGGTCAGTCTTAAGTAGACAAGGCTAGCCTTGACCTTGATCCTCCTGGATCAGCCTCCCAAGTGTTGGGATTACAAGCCTGTATGACTGTGCCTTGTTTGAAAGTTTGTTTTTGGGTTGGTAGCCAATCCCAGCCTCTAACTAGTGATCACTCTGTTCTGAGCGCTGAGACTACAGATGTGCCATCATCCATGACTGGATATTTTCTTTATCAATTTGATTCATGTGGCATCTTAAGTATATGCTTTTAGCTGGGTGGTGGTGCATGCCCCAGCACTGGGGAGGCAGAGGCAGGTGAATCTCTGAGTTTGAGGCCAGCCTGGTCTACAGAGCAAGTTCTAGAATAATAGCTAGGGCTACACAGAGAGATCCTGTCTCAAAACAAACAAACGAACAAAAATGTATGCTTTTAAATGTCTTCCACCGATTCTATATTTGGCGTGGATATCAAATGTCTTAACAGTTTCTTTATTGGTTTATTGATATGTAGGTCCGTTTATTGATGGTTAGTCGCATGGCTAAACCAGAGGAGGTACTGGTTGTAGAAAATGATCAGGGAGAAGTTGTAAGAGAGTTCATGAAGGATACCGATTCCATAAATTTGTATAAGAATATGAGAGAAACATTAGGTGAGTTAATGAATGACAATAATTTTACTCTTTGTAATTTTATGCCCTATTTGTGAAAATACTGTTTGGTCAAAGTTCTACACTTAACTGAATCTTTCAGTAACTGTATACTTATTAGTATGCTGTCACTCCTTAGCAAAAAAAAAAAAAATTATTATTATTAAAATTTTAGATGTCAAACATCTGGATTTTTTTTTTTTTGTAGTTTATCTTACTCATCTGGATTATGTAGATACGGAAATAATAATGACTAAGAAACTTCAAAATCAAGTGAATGGTACAGAATGGTCATGGAAAAATTTGAACACATTGTGTTGGGCGATAGGCTCCATCAGTGGTGCCATGCACGAGGAAGACGAGAAGCGGTTTCTTGTTACTGTTATTAAGGTATACAGCCAACAGGACAAAATAGAGCTGTAGGTATGCTTTATTCAACCACATTTAACCACAAGTAAGTTTGTCTTATTTTACAGGATCTTTTAGGATTATGTGAGCAGAAAAGAGGCAAAGATAATAAAGCTATTATTGCATCGAATATCATGTACATAGTAGGTCAATACCCAAGGTTTTTGAGAGCACATTGGAAATTTTTGAAGACAGTAGTAAACAAGCTGTTTGAATTCATGCATGGTAAATCTCATTTACTCATTGTATTTAATTTTTTTTCACTGCTTTATTGAACAAAAAATAAATAAATGTTTTTATGTTGTTAGAGACCCATGATGGAGTCCAGGACATGGCTTGTGACACATTCATTAAAATAGCTCAAAAATGCCGCAGACATTTTGTTCAGGTTCAAGTTGGAGAAGTAATGCCGTTTATTGATGAGATTTTAAACAACATAAATACTATAATTTGTGATCTTCAGCCTCAGCAGGTATATAATCCTCTGTGCTTATTATTTAATGTGTATGGGTTTTTTGTTTACATGTATATATGTCTATGTACCACCGTGTCCCCAGTTCCTGCAGAAACCAAAAAGAAGGTGAATATCGGGCTGGAGAGATGGCTCAGAGGTTAAGAGCACTGACTGCTCTTCCAGAGGTCCTGAGTTCAATTCCCAGCAACCACATGGTGGCTCACAACCATCTGTAATGAGATCTGGCGCCCTCTTCTGGCCTGCAGTCATACATGCTGTATACATAATAAATAAATAAATCTTAAAAAAAAAAAAAGAAGGTGAATATCAGATACTATGGAACTCTGGTTACAGACAGTTGGGCCACCACGTGGGTGCTTGCACTAGAACCTGAGTCTCTGGAGAGTAGCAGGCCCTCTTAAGTGTTGAGTCACCACACCAGTCCTCTGTAAAATCACCAGTAGTCTGTAAAATCAATATGCACCAGGGATGGAGAGAAGTGGCTCAGCATTTGAGAGGGCTCCTGCTTTTGCAGAGGATTGTAGCTGGCTCCCAGCACTCAAATTGATGTTAATTACTGCCTGTAACTCCAGTTCCACAGTTATCCATCCCCATTTTATGACCTCAGGCACCTACATTTGCGTGCATATAACCCGCTCCCCCATTCCCACACATATGCACATAATCAAAAATACAGGAACAATTTTGAAATGGGGGTAAAAACATTAATCAGTACAATTTAAGTATATTTGTAACTTGCTTATATGTTTTCCATTATTTGGATGTGTGAGAATATGAATAAAATGTTTGCGTTTTAAAACAGGTTCATACATTTTATGAAGCTGTGGGATATATGATTGGTGCACAGACAGACCAGACCGTTCAAGAGCATTTGATAGAAAAATACATGCTACTTCCTAATCAAGTATGGGACAGTATAATCCAGCAGGCAACCAAAGTAAGTTGTTTTTGTTTTTCATTTTTGTTTTGTTTTATTTTTTGAGTTCTAATGAGGTTTAAAGTGTAATCAATCTCAGCACTTTTGAAAAATGTGTGCTGCATACCATAAGTCCATTTTAAATTATGACATATGTTCACGTATATGTGTGTGCCCACTGCACACATGGAAGGCAGAAGACAGCCTCTTGTGTTGTCCGTTCACTGGAGACAGGCTTCATCATTGCTGCCTCTCTCAGTGGGGAGCCGATGACTCGGTCTCCTTATAGGAGCCCTGGGAGAACAGACATGTTTTGCTAAGCCCAGCTTTACTATTACTCCTGGGGATCTGAACTTAGGCCCTCAGGTTTTGGTTTGTCAAGCCCTTTTCCTTACTCCAAGAGTGTTTAATGTGAGTTTGGACAATTGAACACTACAGAAGCTCAAGTATAATCCTAGCAGTTAGAGGCAGCATTAGGAGTTCAAGGTCATCTTTGGCAACACAGCAAATTTGAGATCAGCTGAGACCCAGAAGCTCCTGTCACAAGACAAAACAAAAACAAAATGAGAGACATTATAGAATCTTCCTTTGTGGGAGGATTTGCCTCTTTGAGACAGTTTACTTGGGGAACCCTACCTGTCCTGGAACTCAAGAGATCTGCTTGTCTCTGCTTCCCACGTGCTGGAATTAGAAGATTTGTGACACTGTGGCTAGCTTAGAATATCTTTCTTCTGTTTTGATCTTTTGGTGAGATTGTTTCACTTTGTTTTTGAGTGTGGGTGTTAGGTAATTGTGTTAGTTTTCGGTTAGGTTCTAGGGATTAAAACCTACGGCTTCATGTTTGTAAAACGTACTCTAACACTGAGCTACAACCCAGTTCCAAGTAAGACATTTTCAATAAGTGAGATTGTGTTTTATTTTGATAATTCCAGAATGTGGATATCCTGAAAGATCCTGAAACAGTCAAGCAGCTGGGTAGCATATTAAAAACAAATGTGAGAGCCTGCAAAGCTGTTGGACATCCCTTTGTAATTCAGCTTGGGAGAATTTATTTAGACATGCTCAATGTATATAAGTGCCTCAGTGAAAATATTTCTGCAGCTATTCAAGCTAATGGTAAGTGATTCTGGCTTCTTGGGGTGCTAGAGTGCTGTGTCAGTCATTCTGCTCTCACTGTCTGATCTGCTTTCTGCGTTCCTCAATTTAAGTCAGCCTGGGTGTCTGAGGTATCAAAGTCCAAGACCCTTTCTCAACCACTGTTTGCCCTTTGCCCAAATAAGATTATTCTTGCCAAAAGTATAGACAGTGGCTGTGTTGCAAAATTCCCAAAGCCCTATGTTTAGTCTTGGGTATCTTGCTGTTCTCACTTCAGAACTCTATCCCACATTAGTTTTAGACCTTTTCCCTCATAAATTCTCCTGTGAGTTCAGCTTTTTTAATGGTCAGTGGAATGATAACATCTGAAGTAGACCTAACTATTACTGTCAAGTGAGCTTATATTGATTGTTTTTTAGGTGAAATGGTTACAAAGCAACCATTGATTAGAAGTATGCGGACAGTAAAAAGGGAAACTTTAAAGTTAATATCTGGTTGGGTGAGCCGTTCCAATGATCCTCAGATGGTAAGAGTTTGTTTATTTTTTCTTTTGGTCACCCTCTCAAATTCACCATGTCTACATGTGTTTTTGCTTAATTAAAAGATAACTAGCCAGGTGGTGGCAGCGCACGCCTTTAATCCCAACACTTGGGAGGCAGAGGCAGGCGATTTCTGTGAGTTTGAAGCCAGCCTGGTCTACAGAGTGAGTTCCTGAACAGCCAGAGCTACACAGAAGCCCTGTCTCCAAAAACAAAACAAAAAACTTAGGTCTCAAAAGGTCAATGGAATTCGTGTAATGTGGGTCACAAGGAAATCCAGGCATATGGTCCGTAAGTGAGTAGCTGCTCTGGTGGCTTTGAAGTAGGAAGATAACAGACGGGCAAGTTAAGGTTCTTGAGCTGTCTCGACCACCCCCATCTTTGATCTTGAGGTTTGATGGTGGTCAAAGTAAGATGTCATTACTTCTAACATAAAATGAAGTGAACAACACATAATTCAGTAAATCAGAGTCTTAAATTGGCTAGAACCAAAATACTGCAAGACCAGATTTCTTGGTATACTGCATGTGGGAGCTTAGCACTCTGGCTTGCTAGCTGTATGAAGCTGGTGTGTTGGCACACACCTGTCATTACAGCTCTGGGAAACTAGCAGGATGAGCACCATGAGTTGGGGTCCTACCTGGGCAACATAATGAGATTCAAGAATACATTTAAATTATCCCATATCTAAGCTATTTGAGTATGTCAGTTACATACACTATTGTTAATGTTAACTTTACTGGTTGCTAAAATGTTTCAGCATGGTATCTCAGCAGAGCTTACAATAGTAAGGCCTTTTATTCCCCCCACAGGTAGCTGAAAACTTTGTTCCTCCTTTGTTGGATGCAGTTCTCATTGATTACCAGAGAAACGTCCCAGCTGCTAGAGAACCAGAAGTGCTTAGTACTATGGCCATTATTGTCAACAAATTAGGCGGACATATAACAGCTGAAATACCTCAAATATTTGATGCAGTTTTTGAGTGCACATTGAATATGATAAATAAGGTAGGTGGTTTGTGTTTTATTATATAATGGAAGATTTTGTAGTATATTCTCCACTCTAAAATGTACAAATCACAATTTTTAGGAAAAACTAGAATTAAGTATTGAGTTTATAGTATGTGGAATAATTGTCATCTTAATAACAAAATCTTGACATTTAAAAAAAAAAGAGATTAAGACTGGTCATGGACACATACAGAGATGGGAGGATCTAGATCTCTCAGTTCAAGCCCAGCTTGGTCAGTATAGTCACGACTACACAGTGGAGAGGTGGGCATTAGAGCTGTGGCGAAGCTCAGTGTGGTGGAATTTAAAACCGAGGGGCTGTCTGACACTCTGCTCTTGGTTTCTCGTGACTTCAAGGTGTAACAGGATATAATTTGGTGGTAATGATGTTTTAAAAACTTGTTCTTCTACATGGATTATAACAAACACACACTAAGGTCTTTGGGGGTGGGAATTTGGAACGACAGCATTTTGTTGAAGAGCACACACTGGACTTCTGAGTCCTGAGATTATAGACATTCACCAACCAAACTGGCTATGTTTTCCAGTTTGTAAGTATTTGCAGAGCATGATACTTGAACCTTTAAAATATGAATCCTAAAATGTGGGTGTAGAAGTACTTTTTGGTTGGGACCACCAACTTGCAAATAATTTCATGGAGACTTATTAATTTGAAAGCTTATTAATCTATATTCTGTCATGTGGCTGGGTTACTCTCCTGTACATATGTCCAATTTCTTTAGTGTCTTCCTAATGTCTGCCTTTCTTCTTCCCAGAGTCCTCTCTCTCCCTGCTAGTTCCCCATTCTCTCCTGCCTAGCTATTGACCATTCAGCTCTTTATTAAACCAATCAGAAGGCGCCTTAACATGTGGGTTTTCCTTTGGGGACAATAGATCTTACAGGACTTTTGGTAACTCTGAATGTGTGTCCAAGTACAGACTTGCTATTTGCCTCCCCTAATAATGTTATTTTGTCCTCATCTCTTTTAGGATTTTGAAGAATATCCGGAACACAGAACAAACTTTTTCTTACTACTTCAGGCTGTCAATTCTCATTGTTTCCCAGCATTCCTAGCTATTCCACCTGCACAGTTTAAGCTTGTTTTGGATTCTATTATTTGGGCTTTTAAACATACTATGAGGAATGTTGCAGATACAGGTAAATACATAATGAACCAGAAATACACTAAGTCACGCTCAATACCTCTTTAATTTCTGTTCTGTTGCTGCCACCTAAGTTCTGGGCGTACAGGCAGTGTGCCAGTGTGCACCTGAGCAGCATCCCAGTCCTTGCTTGGTTTTTATGTGTATAGTTGTTTTATCTGCATGTATATCCATGTACCGCACGTATGCTAGTGCCTGCAGTGGTCAGAAAAGAGTGTTGGACCCTTTAAAACTGGAGTAACTGGCTCACCTTGTGAGGAAGAGCAGAGAGCATTGTTAACCTGATATAACTATCAATGCTGTGCCTTCTCTTTGGATCATGCAAATCTTTCACCTTTACAAATACTGGATTTGGTTTCATCCCTTCAATAGCTGTGAAGCTGGGAGACTAGCCTGGAATACATGAGACCCCATGTCAAAGATAAACAGGGCTGGAGACAGGCTTCTTGTAGAGTACCAATTCCCAGTACCCACATACATCATGGCTAACGAGATCCATAACTGATTCAGTGGCATCCAATACCATCTTCCAGCCTCCACAGGCACTAGGCATGCATTTGGGATAACGACATGTACATACACAAAGGCTAAACACTCACATAGGAGAGGTTGAGAAGCAATGATTTGCTTTTAGCTTAAGTCTACCTTAGTTTCTACGGTAAGACCCTGTCTCGATAAATAAAACAAGGCATATATCTCTGCTCAGTTTTCATGTCGGATTGAGTAGGTAAACTTTCAGATCATTGAGAGGGTGGTGTGATGCTTATGGCATGTTTTGGAATCTTTGAGCTCCAATACAAATTGAAGGTTAATACAAAAATTGATGTAAAAAAATTTGGGGAGGATGGGGGACTCAGCTAGGCATAGTGGTGCATACCTTTAATATCAGCACCGGGAAGGCAAAGGCAGGTGGATCTCTGAATTTGAGGCAGCCTGGTCTACAAAGAGAAACTTGTAGAGAAACCTGGGGAGGGGTGAAATTAAGAAATTTTCAGTAAAGTAATTGACATTAATTTGTAACCTGTAGAGGTAGCCACCCTTTAGTCAAGAAAGGAATTGCCACAAACAACACTAGCATTAGCTAGTTTGAGAGGGCCCCGTATTTAGAACTTATATAGGTATATATTTGTTATCTGTGATAAAGGAGAATGGGCTTTAACCAGGTAAGTTGTAGATCAGCTGTGGGCTAGAGATATGGCTCAGAAATCAAGAGGATCAGAGCTCAGAGCCCAGCACCCATGTTTAGTAGCTCACAAATAAATGTCCAACACCAGTACGTAAGTACTTTTTTTTTAATCTTTCAGTCTGTAATGATGTTCTCTTAACTTTAGGCTTACAGATACTTTTTACACTTTTACAAAACGTTGCACAAGAGGAGGCTGCAGCGCAGAGTTTTTACCAAACTTACTTTTGTGATATTCTTCAGCATATCTTTTCTGTTGTGACGGACACCTCACACACTGCAGGTAAGAACTGGAACCGCTAAGCTACTAAGTGTTCTGGGTGTTCACTTTCATCTTTGAGTTAATAAGTTTCTTCTGTTCAACAGGCTTAACAATGCATGCCTCAATTCTTGCATATATGTTTAATTTGGTTGAAGAAGGAAAAATCAGTACACCGCTAAATCCTGGAAATCCAGTTAACAACCAAGTGTTTATTCAAGAATATGTGGCTAATCTCCTTAAGTCTGCATTCCCTCATCTACAAGAGTAAATAATCACATTGCTATTGTTAGTAAATGGGGCGAGGGTATGTGGGGGTCAAGTGCACGTTCATATTAAGACCAGAGACATCTGTCCCGCTGGAGCTGGAGTTACAGGCAGTTGGGAGTTACCTGACGTGGGTGCTGTGGTTTGTTTTTATTTTAGTTTTGTGTATGAATGCATACGGGTGTGTGCACCTTTGTACATGTGTACAGGTCAGAGGACAACGTGGGAGTTAGTTCTCTTTTCCTCTACTATGTGGTTTCCAGTAATGGGTCCTAGGCTGCCAGGTTTTACTGCAAGGGCCTTTATGGGCTGAACACCCTCTGCCCTCCACTTCTCTAGTTAAATCTTCTAAGTTTTGAATTGGGCAAATGTGCTAGTGATGAGCAAATGGTCTTAGAAGCAGTGATTAAGTGTTTAGTTTGTGAAAATGGTTAATGTTTGTTTTGATTTGCAGTGCTCAAGTGAAGCTCTTTGTAACAGGACTTTTCAGCTTAAATCAGGATATTCCTGCTTTCAAGGAACATCTAAGGGATTTCTTAGTACAAATAAAGGTATGTCTTTAGGTATTGAAGGTTTTTCTTTATTTTGGCTTTCCGTGACAGGGTTCCTGTGTAGCTGAGGTTGGCCTTGAGCTCCCAGAGATCCACTTGTCTCTTTTAAAGATTTATTTATTTATTATGTATACAGTATTCTGCCTGCATGTGTCCCTGCAGGCCAGAAGAGGGCACCAGATCTCATTACAGATGGTTGTGAGCCACCATGTGGTTGCTGGGAATTGAACTCAGGACCTCTGGAAGAGCAGTCAGTGCTCTTAACCACTGAGCCATCTCTCCAGCCCCCACTTGTCTCTTACGTGTTCATACATCTGCACCTGTGTACATGTGTTTCTGGAGGTTAGATGATCCAGGGGTCATCCTCAGAAATGCTGTCTACTTTCTTTGAGACCAGTACTCTTTGAAGCTCACCATTTAAGGCAGACCCAGCAAGGTCCAGGAACGCACCATCTCCAGTTTTCTATGTGTACAATACCTTTAGAATATTTAAATGGGCCTTGCAGTATTCTGATTAAAATATTTAGACTTAGATTATATTTTGTGTACATACCAGGCAAGCATTCTACTGAGCTACATTCCTTCACCACCCCTATCCCTGGCTGTCCTGGAACTCACTCTGAAGACCAGGCTGGCCTCGAACTCAGAGATCCACCTGCCTCTGCCTCCAGAGTCCTGGAATTAAAGGCTACACACAGCTTGGCCCTTTTTTTAATTTACTACCTTTGTGATCCTCTAGTGTTTAAAAATTGAGGCTTCTTGCAGGGTCTCACTGTGTAGTTAAGCTGGCCCAGAGATCCAATCCGCCTGCGTCTGTCTTCCAAATGCTAGGATTGAAGGCATGTGCCACTACACCTGGCCCAGTTCTCATATTTAATAGGGCTAATAACATTGATAGCCCCTTTTATAGATTTGTATAATCACCTTTTGATTCTATTGCTGTTAATGCAATGTCCAATCACATTTTTAGGGAGAAACTTTGCTATTTTGCTTTTAGTTTTGAGCCATTTCTCCAGCCCTATATCTTGTTTTTGAGACAAGATCTTGGTACAGACCTGTGAGTTTAGGCAGTCCACTGTGGCAGCCTCCTGAGTGCTGTGACTGCACTTGTGTGCCACCTTTCTAGTTGTTAATGTCATTCAGAAAATGCTTGTAAAGAAAATTTGTGAAGCTAGCAAACAAGTCCAGGCCTTGTGGTTCATACACGGACACTATCCCCAAGTTAACTTACTCAGGACAGGTTAATGAGAACTGTTGTCAGACAATCATGTACAGTGAGATCACTGAGTTCTGAATGAAAGAATAGGAGAATGCTCTGAGACCGTGACACTTTGTGATCGTTGGAGGACAATTGCCATGGCCATGTTGCATATTAAGAGTATTTAATATGAGAGGCCAGGTGTGGTGGTGCAGACCTTTGATCCCAGCATTAGGAGGCAGAGGCAGATGGATCTCTTGAGTTTTGAGGCCAGCCTGGGCTACAAAGAGTTCCAGGACAGCCAACACTGTTACACAGAGAACCCTTGTCTCAAAAAAAACAAGCAAACAAACGAAAAGAATATTTAATAGGGGATATCACTGCATTATTAAGGCTCTAACCCCCAAGTTCTGTTTTTAATTTAGCTTAGAACTCTACTAATACACTTCAGTTAAAAATCCAAATGGCGGGGCTGGAGAGATGGCTCAGAGGTTAAGAGCACTGCTTGCTCTTCCAAAGGTCCTGAGTTCAATTCCCAGCAACCACATGGTGGCTCACAACCATCTGTAGTGAAATCTGGTGCCCTCTTCTGGCCTGCAGGGATATGTGCAGACAGAACACTGTATACATAATAAATAAATAAATCTTTAAAAAAAAATCCAAATGGCAGATAAATTATATTCTATTACAAATGGCAAAATGGTTACATACAGGTCTGCCCCCAGTCCCAGAGGCAACGTGAAGTTGTATTGTATTTGACCTTTCAATCATCTGTTTCCACAGGAGTTTGCAGGTGAAGATACCTCTGATCTATTTTTGGAAGAAAGAGAAACCGCGCTTCGACAGGCTCAGGAGGAGAAGCATAAACTTCAAATGTCCGTACCTGGGATTCTTAATCCACACGAAATTCCAGAAGAAATGTGTGATTAAAATCTGAAGTCATGCTCGGGTTTTTCTCTCTGCAACATTTGTTCACAGAAGAAAACAGCATATGGATTATTTGTCGACCAAAATGATGCCAATTTGTAAATTAAAATGTCACCTAGTGGCCCTTTTTCTTATGTGTTTTTTGTATAAGAAATTTTCTGTGAAATATCCTTCCATTGTTTAAAGCTTTTGTTTTGGTCATCTTTAGTTTGCATGAAGTTGGAAATTAAGGCATTTTTAAAAAACTTTTACTTCATGCCTATTTTTGTGGCAAGGCTGGGGGGAGAAAGTAAATTTGATTTGAACATATACTTGTAAATTCTAATGCAAAATTAATTATAAAATTTTTTCTTGTAAACAATACCGATTTTAATTAGGGAGCATTTTCTTTCTAGCCTGTATCTTGGTCTAGAAGAAAACTAATGAGTAAAACCAATTGCGTTCAGAGGGTTACAGAGGTGCGTTGTCTGGAGTCTCTAGACTACATGTATTAAAGTCTGTGTGTCAGGTTTGCAGCCAGATCATGTGCATATCATCCCATTGTAAAGCAGCTGAGAAACTATGGGAACAGTTAGTTATTTTTACACAGTTCTTTTTGTTTGTGTGTGTGTGTGCTGTCGCTTGTCGACAACAGCTTTTGTTTTCCTCAATGAGGAGTGTTGCTCATTTGTGAGCCTTCATTAACTCAAAGTGAAATGGTTAAAAATATTTATCCTGTTAGAATAGGCTGCATCTTTTTAACAACTCATTAAAAAAACAAAACAACAAAGAAAACAACAACTCTGGCTTTTGAGATGACTTATACTAATTTACATTGTTTACCAAGCTGTAGTGCTTTAAGAACACTACTTAAAAAGCAAAATAAACTTGGTTTACATTTATTTTTCCCTTCACTGGCTTAAAATTATTCCTACATTACTGAAGGTAATTTTATTTAAGGATTGTAGTATTTTTATCTGAAATTTGGTTTTTGTCTTATAGATAAGATTCTTAGTTGGGTGTAGTGGTGCACACCTTTAATCCCAGCACTCAGAAGTCAGGGGCTGGGTGGGTCTCTGAGTTGGAGGCTAGCCTGGCATAGGCTAGGACAGCCAGGGCTACTTAATATAGAGATCCTGTCTCAAAAAATAACTTCCCAAAGTTATTGGTAAAAAGGTAGCAATTAGTCAGGGCCTTGTGTCAAAGGACAATAATCCAGCAACGGAAAGTGGATCTATGTGAATTTGAGACCAGGGTTATGTAGAGAGGCCTTATCTCAAAAGAAAAGAGGAAAAAAAAAAAAAATAAGATCCTGATAACATTTTAGATCACTTTACCTTCCGGGGTTTAGGGAACATCCCGTTTTCTAGCTCTGGTTAGTGGCTGGATACAATTAAATGTTGAAGGAGGTATGGGCATAGTGGTTCACACTTTGGTTTTTTTATACTTAATATGTGTACAGTGTTCTGTCTGCATGTATGTCAGAAGAGGGCATCAGATATGTGGTTGCTGGGAATTGAACTCAGGACCTCTAGTGCTCTTAACCTCGGAGCCATCTCTCCAGCCCGTGGTTCACAGTTGTAAAAATCCTTGAATCCTGAAAGCTGAGTTTTAGGATTAGGAATTCCAAAGCCACGTTGGTCATGTGAGTCTCTATATAAACAAGATGGAAGAGCAGAAATGTTAAGCCAAACAGTGGCCCCAAGAAGAAAGATGGATGTTTATAGTGATGTATGCTACTAAGTGCGTTTTCTAGAGCCTACAGCAAAACTTTGGGCTAACCTGACTAGGGTGGTAAGGGAATGGTATAAAGACGCTGCATTCCAGAAGCTCAGCGTGTTTATTGTGTAGAGTCGAATTGAGAGGTCCAGTTAGTGCATGCAGGTGGACAAGGGGTTCGGTTATAATATAAGGCTGGGTCAAGGAGGTGGGTTTAGCTAATTCGGTAGAAGTGATCTCTTCAGGGGAGTGGTCTGTGTACTCAAGACATCACATACTCAAGGTTCTACCACTTCCCACAAAGATCATCACGTCAGCCAGGGTTGTAGCTCCATGGTAGAGCAAGAAAGGCCCTGAATCCATCTGCAGACCTTGGAAAGGAGAGTTGGAACTACGCTTGGTGGTATATGCCTATAATCCTAGACCTAGGTAGCATTTTTAAATGACTTGGTAAGTACAGAATAATTTGGGGAAATTTGTGACCATACTTGAAGTTCATGATGAATATCATTTAGGTAAAATTTTGAATAAAATGTATCTAATGTTAACTACCTCCCATCCCCAAGCACACAGGGTTTCTTTGTGTATCTGTGTAGACCAGGCTGGCCTCTGAACTCAGAGATCCTCCTGCCTCTGCCTCCCAAGTGCACCACCAGTGCAAGGACACACTTCTCTCTTTGGGGTGGGATGTTTCGAGGCCATCTTGGAACTTGCTCAGTTTACCAGGCTAGCCTCAAAACCACAGAGATTCTCCTGTGTACTGGGATTAAAGGTGTTCACCACCACTGCCCTTCAAGCATACTTGATAACAGTGTTCATGGACCACCACAAATTGCTCTTACATTGTTCTCATTTTATCTGTGTGTAAATCAAGGTTGGTTCTTTCTACTGTGAGTTCTGGGTATTGTGTGAGTCTTGGCTGTATGCTCCTTTACTTGGTGAGCTATCTTGCTGGCCCTTTGCCTCCAGACAGAGTATGTAGCCCTGGCTGTCCTGGAACTCTTTGTAGACTAGGGTGGCTTTCTGCCTCCCAAGTGCTGGGATTAAAAGCATCCGCCATTACCCATCATGGAGCCCTTTGCCTCTTGAGTTTTTGAGATTATTTTTGAGTTATACAAAGTAATGCAAAAAGTTGGGTTTTGCCTAAATGAGGACCTAGGTTCAGTTCCCAGCAACCATATCTGTAACTCTAGGTACCCAAGAATATCAGGCCAAACACATAAATTTTTAAAATACCAGAAGAGGATTGAGCTGGGCACACCTCTAATCCCAGCAATTGGGAGACAAAGCCCGATGGATCTGTGAGTTTGAGACCAGCCAGTTTTACAGAGTTCCACCACTGCCAGAGCTACACAGAGAAATCCAATCTTTAGAAACCAACAAATAAATGGATTTGATAAATAGATTCTATGGTCCCCCTGAGTGCATATATCATAACACTGTCTAAATACACAGAAAATTGAACTTAGGTTGTTAACGCTCTCTTCCAGACTTGCCTAGTGGGTTGGACACAGTATCATGCTCTGTTTTCCCAAAGTGGATTACTGGTTTTTTAGCTGTAGCCTGATTTTGTAATCATCAGAGTAGCACAGAGTTCTTGGTATTCTTGAGAGAAAGTTCAGAAAAATGGTAAGCATTTCTAAATTCAACACTTAGGGTCTGTTAGCAGTTAAGACCTTCAGTTACTGTAGTTCTAACCAGATACTTAGGGTACCACCTTAAGTACCAAGTGATAAGATAGTGTGCATATGTGAGGTGTGTAAGAAGGGCATTTAATTCATAAGGCGGCAGAGCTTTGGATTTGAACATTGATTGAACCAAGGAATCACAGGCACGTCATGGCAGCCTCTGGGAAATAAAGCACACAGATCCTTAAATGGAGGTGCTGTAACTGACCAGCTCACTCTTCCCCAGATTTTCCAACTTGAAGCTATGCAAGAAAGACTGTAGGAACAGTTTTAGCTTAAACTAGTACAAAACCACTATAAAAGGTAGACCTGGCTGGCCTAAAACTGTAAATCAGGCTGACCTTGAACTCAGAACTCTGCCTCTTAAATACCACCATTTCTGCCCTGGATTGTACAGGTAGATGTTGGTGAGTTGCTGCGTTGGTGCTGGAACTAAACCAGAGTCCTCTGCAAGAGTGGGAGATATTCCCGATCTCTGAGCCATCCCTCCAGCACTGTGAGACATGTTTTGACAGGCGCATATGACAATATTTCAGTATTAATCTCCTCAGATTATCTAAGTATACTTTGAAAAGTGGCGAGCTATGTAGAAAGTTACCAGTTACTTAGCAACAGCCTGTCTAAAACAGTAACAAAACTCCAGCACACCCAGAAAGATGTCAGCTCTAGCTGCTCAGCAAGTTGTAAAGTTTGAGGTAAGGAGTTCAATACACCCTCTGAAATATACTCAGATCCCTAAAATGGTTTATTTTTCAGTGGTGCTGGTGTTCAAACCTAGGACTTGGCACATAAGAGGCAAGTGTTCTCAATCCTTGAGCTACATACACCCCAGTCCCAAGTTTTGTTCTTGGTTCTCTGTTTTAGGTTTTGAGACAGTATCTCTAGCTCCATCTGGCCTCAACACTTTATATAGTGGCGAGGGTGATATTGTACTCGTTGGCAGTTCTGAAATTATGGGTTTATTTGGTGCTAGTGATGGGTCCCAGGACTGTACATGCTAACTAGGCACTCTAACAGTAAGGCTACACCCTTAGGTCAATTTCCATTTTTATCTCTTACTGTACAACCTCTACTGCAATAGGCTTTACTCAGTTCCTTCCTCTGTGACCTCATGTTAAACCTAATGAGTACTTTGAAGGAAGCTGGGGAGGTGGTTCCTACAAAAGCAGAGGGTAGGAACGATTGTTTGCTCTTCCAGAGGACATGTGTTAAGTTCCTAGTACCCACTTATGTATGGTGGCTCACAACCATACATGACTCCATTTCTAGGAAGTCTGATGCTCTCTCCTAGCCTCCTTGGCCACCAGGTGCATATACATGGATGCTGGCAAAATATACACATAAAAATCTTTAAAGAAAATACTTTTAGGTCTCACTTGAATCAGTTAAATTATTTCTCAACAACATTAAAGTTGTCATTTTTATCCTTTTTTTTTTTATTTAAATGACATTACGGTCTTCTCAAAACACTTTAAACTCCTTTGAGGTCTCATCTACCCATATACATATTCATTCTCTCCCACTCTCTTCCCCCCTTTCCTTTCTATTCTCCCTCCTTTTTGTTGACATTTTGGTTTTTCGAAACAGGGTTTCTCTGTAGCCCTAGCTGTCCTGGAACTCACTCTGTGGACCAGGCTGGCTTCAAACTCAGGACCCTGGGAATGCTGAGTCTAAAGACATGCTCCACCACTGCTCCACACTTTTTGGTGTTTTGTTTGTTTGGCTTTTTTCATACTATGCATGGCTAGGGTGGGCATGGTCAGCTGAAGACAAAAAGATTTCTCAATGGGTAGTGAGTGGTGTTTGCTACCAAGACTGATGAACTGAATTTGATCCTTGGTGTGTACATGGTGGAAGGTAAGAACCAACTCCTGTATAAGTTGTCTACTGACTTTCACAAGTGGTCGGGGGGATGGCAAGAACATGCCCACATATAGATGAATAAATGAATGTAGTAGAATTTTATTATTAGAAAGAGTGAGGCTAGAGAGGTGGCTCAGTGATTAAGATCACTGGCTACTTACTCTTCCAGAGGACCCAGGTTCAATTCCCAGCACCCACATAGTAGCTCACAACTATCAGTAACTCCAGTTCCAGGGGATCTGACACTCACACAGACACATGCAGGCAAAACACCAATGCACATAAAAATAAATAAGTTAGCTGGGGTTTTGTTTGTTTGTTTAAGAATGGCTGGGGAGATGGCTGTCAGTAACCTACCATTCAACTATGAGAACCCAAGTTCAGATTCCCAGAATGCGTGTAAAACACAGTCGTATCTGTCACCCCAGTACTCCAGTTAGGACTTAGAGGGGACTGGTCCCTGGAACTCAGTGGCCAGTCAATTTAGCCAATCTGTCAGTGCCAGGTTTAGGGGGACCTTGTCTTAAAAAAGTAAGGTGGAGATAGGACAAATACCTGACCTGTACATCTAGACCCACACAACTACCTGCATGCACATGTGCACGCATCCACAGAAATGTTTCACGCACATAGTGAGAGTATGCCTGGATACTTTGTGAGGCCCTAAGCTAGATCTTCAGCACAGAAAAAAAAATACTCCAGATCCTAGGAATGTTTTTACCTGTGATTACCCATTTTGGCAGATCCCATAAGAATTCAGTGCACACTATCCCCTTTATTTTATTTCATTGTCATAAGGTGGGAAGAGAAGTACTATATCAAAACACTTTTTTAAAAAGATTTATTTATTATGTATACAGTGTTCTGCCTTCATGTGTGCCTGCAAGTCAGAAGAAGGCACCAGATCTCATTACAGATGGTTGTGAGTCATGTGATTGCTGGGAATTGAACTCAGGTCCTCTGGAAGACCAGCCAGCACTCTTAACCGCTGAGCCATCTCTCCAGCCCAGAAGTGCTATATTGATTTCTTTTCTTTTTTTTTTTTTTTTTTTTTTTTGGTTTTTCGAGACAGGGTTTCTCTGTGTAGCTTTGTGCCTTTCCTGGAACTCACTTGGTAGCCCAGGCTGGCCTCGAACTCACAGAGATCCGCCTGGCTCTGCCTCCCGAGTGCTGGGATTAAAGGCGTGCGCCACCACCGCCCGGCTCCAGAAGTGCTATATTGAATTACACAAAGATGGAACTATTTCCATTGGGTCTTGCTTTGAGGGAGTTCGAACCATACCACAGAGGCCCTTATCTTTACTCTGCTCCTCCTCACTTTGAAGCATCATCTTGCTCTTTTCCTCCTGGCAGCCCCAGGACCTCCATCAAGAATGACAGTAACAATA